>NC_046166.1:14500299-14773485 GCF_011064425.1 Rattus rattus | reverse complement strand
TATATACATTTAGGTGACCCATTCCCTTCCGCTTTCGAGACAGAAACATCCTCCCCTCCCTTCTTTATGGATGTTCCCCTCCCCATCCTCCCCCATTGCCCGCCTCCCCCAACAATCTAGTTCACTGGGGTTCCAGTCTTATGGGACCCAGGGCTTCCCCTTCCACTGGTGCTCTTACTAGGATATTCATTTGCTACCTATGAGGTCAGAGTCAGGGTCAGTCCATGTATAGTCTTTAGGTGAGTGGCTTAGTCCTAGGAAGCTCTGGTTGCTTGGCATTGTTGTACATATATGGGGTCTCAAGCCCTTCAAGCTCTTCAGTTCTTTCTCTGATTCCTTCAGCGGGGGTCCTATTCTCAGTTCAGTGGTTTGCTGCTGACATTCGCCTCTGTATTTGCTGTATTCTGACTGTGTCTCTCAGGAGAGATCTACATCCAGCTCCTGTCGGCCTGCACTTCTTTGCTTCATCCATCTTGTCTAATTGGATGGCTGTATATGCATGGGCCACATGTGAGGCAGGCTCTGGATGGGTGTTCCTTCAGTCTCTGTTTTAATCTTTGCCTCTCTCTTCCCTGCCAAGGGTATTCTTGTTCCCCTTTTAAAGAAGGAGTGAAGCCTTCACATTTTGATCCTCCGTCTTGAGTTTCATTTGTTCTAGACATCTAGGGTAATTCACTAGGCTAATAGCCACTTATCAATGAGTGCATAACATGTGTGTTTTTCTGTTATTGGGTTACCTCACTCAGGATGATATTTTCCAGTTCCGAACATTTGCCTATGAATTTCATAAAGTCATTGTTTTTGATAGCTGAGTAATATTCCATTGTGTAGATGTACCATTTTCTGTATCCATTCCTCTGTTGAAGGGCATCTGGGTTCTTTCCAGCTTCTGGCTATTATAAATAAGGCTACGATGAACACAGTGGACACGTGTCTTTTTTATGTTGGGGCATCTTTTGGGTATATGCCCAAGAGAGGTATAACTGGATCCTCAGGCAGTTCAATGTCCAATTTTCTGAGGAACCTCAGACTGATTTCCAGAATGGTTGTACCAGTCTGCAATCCCACCAACAATGGAGGAGTGTTCCTCTTTCTCCGCATCCTCGCCAGCATTTGCTGTCACCTGAGTTTTTGATCTTAGCCATTCTCACTGGTGTGAGGTGAAATCTCAGGGTTGTTTTGATTTGCATTTCCCTTATGACTAAAGATGTTGAACATTTCTTTAGGTGTTTCTCAGCCATTCGGCATTCCTCAGCTGTGAATTCTTTGTTTAGCTCTGAACCCCATTTTTTAATAAGGTTGTTGTCTCCCTGTGGTCTAACTTCTTGAGTTCTTTGTATATTTTGGATATAAGGCCTCTATCTGTTGTAGGATTGGTAAGATCTTTTTCCCAATCTGTTCATTGCCATTTTGTCCTGACCACAGTGTCCTTTGCCTTACAAAGCTTTGCAGTTTTATGAGATCCCATTTGTCGATTCTTGATCTTAGAGCATAAGCCATTGGTGTTTTGTTCAGGAAATTTTTTCCAGTGCCCATGTGTTCCAGATGCTTCCCTAGTTTTTCTTCTATTAGTTTGAGTGTATCTGGTTTGATGTGGAGGTCTCGATCCACTTGGACTTAAGCTTTGTACAGGGTGATAAGCATGGATCGATCTGCATTCTACTACATGTTGACCTCCGGTTGAACCGGCACCATTTGCTGAAAATGCTATTTTTTTTCCATTGGATGGTTTGAGCTCATTTTTCAAAAATCAAGTGACTATAGTTGTGTCGGTTCATTTCTGGGTCTTCAATTCTGTTCCATTGGTCTATCTGTCTGTCTCTGTACCAATACCATGCAGTTTTATCACTATTGTTGTACACTGCTTGAGTTCAGGGATAGTGATTCCCCTATGAAGTCCTTTTTATTGTTGAGGATAGTTTTAGCTATCCTGGGTTTTTCTTATTCAGATGAATTTGCAAATTGTTCTGTCTAACTCTCTGAAGAATTGGATTGGTATTTTGATGGGGATTGCATTGAATCTGTAGATCGCTTTTGGTAAAATGGCCGTTTTTACTATATTAATCCTGCCAATCCATGAGCATGGGAGATCTTTCCTTCATTTGAGATCTTCTTCAATTTCTTTCTTCAGAGACTTGAAGTTCTTGTCATACAGATCTTTCACTTGCTTGGTTAAAGTCACACCAAGATATTTTATTTTATTTGGGAATGTTATGAAAAGTGTCATTTCCCTAATCTCTCTCTCAGCCTGTTTATCCTTTGAGTAGAGGAAGGCTACTTATTTGTTTGAGTTAATTTTATACCCCAACACTTTGCTGAAGTAGTTTATCAGGTTAAGTATTTCTCTGGTTGAACTTTTTGGGGTTACTTAAGTATACTACCCTATCATCTGCAAATAGTGTTATTTTGACTTCTTCCCTTCCAATTTATCCCTTTGACCTCCCTCTGTTGTCTGATTGCTCTGGCTAGGCCTTCAAGTACTATATTGAATAAGTACGGAGAGAGTGGGCAGCCTTGTCTAGTCCCTGATTTTAGTGGGATTGCTTCTAGTTTCTCTTCATTTAGTTTGATGTTAGCTACTGGTATGCTGTATATTGCTTTTACTATGTTTAGGTATGGGCCTTGAATTCCTGATCTTCCCAGGACTTTTATCGTAAAGGGGTGTTGAATTGTGTCAAATGCTTTCTTGGCATCTAATGAAACTGGGATTGAAATATCCACACTTTAGCTTTCCTTTTCATTGAGCCTCATATTGTCTGTGAGTTGTACCCTGGGTATCCATTTATTAGTCAGTACATTACATGTGTGCCCTTTTGCATCTAGGTTACCTCAGGAAAAGTCCAAGATTCTTATTGTCCTCTCCTTTGCATGTGTATGTAAGTAGATGTATTTACATGTCTATTGGCACACATGTGCAAGTGCTTGTACTTGTGCGTGTCCATTTGTAAGTGTATGAGTGTTCATGTGGAGGCCTGCTCTCCACTTTTTATTTCCTGAGACAAGTTCTCTCACTTAATTTGGAGCTGACAGATTTGAATTACAGTAGGTAGCCAGCTTGCCCCAGGATTTCCCTGCCTCTACCTTCTGATTGCTGGGTTTATTGACAACTGTCATATATGTTTTGCTTTTATGTGGGCCCTAGGGCTCCAAAACCACATGTGTGGATCCTGGAGGGGATCCTTTATGTTTACGGGGTAATCCCTTCATCCACTGAACCATTCCTCCAGCCGCTTCATTGTCTTTCAATTCATTTTATATCTTCAAAATATTTTTAAAATTAATAGACAGATCCTTTTTAAAAAGCTTTTATACAGAGTACCAAGACTCAGCTGGCAATAGAGTATCCTTGATATAATTGTAATTCAAGAACTTCTCAGGTGAAGAGACTGTCTGAAAACCACTTACCAACTTCATGAATAACATCTGGAGAGTCATTTTTAAATATGAACAAGGCTAGTTAATTTTGTGAATCACCTTTGCATATTGAGAAAATTTTGTTTTCTACAAAAGATTTTATATGCATTTCAATTGCCTTTAACCAGAAAGGGTGCATGACATGTGTGAAAAGTAGGATTTTAGTTGATATTTCAAAATGGTCTTACCCCATTTCCCCACAATTAACAGGCAGTGGTACCAAATTGCTCACCAAGCTAAACAATAGACAAACAAAACATGTTGGAAATGATTTGGATTCAAATATAAGTGTGAAGATTTCTTTGCTGGTGTAACACTTCCTTAGCATGCCTGAGATCCTGGGTTGATCCTGAAGACTGGAACTACAAAAATTCCAAAATACAATAAACAAATGCGCAACATATTCCCTCACTCTGGTCTACCTCTATTTATTTTTTACAAAACTCTACTCTCTCTGTGGGCTAATTAGCAATATGACTATGTTTGCTGCTGTGAGCTGTGCATGCCCTAGGCCCCATTCATACTCAATCCAGTGAGTACTTAACTTTAATTAAGAGCACAGAGATACCATTTTTTTTAAATTGGTTATTTTCTTAGTCAGGGTTTCTATTTCTGTACAAAACATCATGACCAAGAAGCAAGTTGTGGAGGAAAGGGTTTATTCAGCTTATACTTGTACATTGCTGTTCATCATCAAAGGAAGTCAGGACTGGAACTCAAGCAGGCAGGAAGCAGGAGCTGATGCAGAGGCCTTGGACAAATGTTACTTACTGGCTTGCTTCCCCTGACTTGCTCAGCTTGCTTTCTTAGAGAACCCAGGACCACCAGCCCAGGGATGGGACCACCCACAATAGGTTGGGCCCTGCCCCCTTGATCACTAGTTGAAAAAATATCTTACAGCTGGATTCATGGAGGCATTTCCTCAACTGAGGCTCCTTTCTCTGTGATAATTCTAGCTTGTGTCAAGTTGACATACAAAATCAGCCAGTACAGTAATTTTATTTATTTACATTCTAAATGTTGTCCCCCTTCCAGGTTTCCCCTCTGTAAACCCCCCTATCCCATGACTCCTCCCCCGACTCTATGAGGGTGCTCCCTCACCCAACAATAGACCTGACTTACTGCCCTAGCATTCCACCAGGGTGGGGTATTGAGCCTCCACAGAACCAAGGGCCTCCTCTCCCATTGATGCCAAAGAAGGCAATCCTCTGCTACACTGCTGACAGGATCCTGGTACAGCTATCTCCTGAGAGGCTCTGTCAGAGCCTCATCAATTCAAATGTAGATGCTCACAGGCAACCAAGGGACTGAGCACTGAGACCCCAGTGGAAGAGTTCGGGGAAGGACTGAAGGAGACACCATTCTTATTCCATACATCAAAGTCCTAGTTTCTCTCTTTTCACTCTTACTTGATGTGTGTGTGTGTGTGTGTGTGTGTGTGTGTGTGTGTGTGTGTGTGTGTGTGTGTGGTGGGGTGATTCCTCAAGAGGACAATGATTCTGTAGACTTTCTCAAGTCTCTCAATTTTTATCTATCCAATGTCTATCCAATTTTGTTGGATATCAAACATCAGTCTGTATTGAATTGTATGTGGAGGTAGGAGTTTCTGGGTAGCTCAACTTCTCCTGAATATCTAACGTCACATAATGTCTGACACATCTACCCTGGCTCCTGGGACTTGACCTGACTAGGGCATTTAGAAAATGAAAATAACGAACAAACACACAAGGAAAGAAACGTTTGGATCAGTGAGCTGGTCTCTCTGACAGAAAAGACACAGCACCTCAGACTCTCACAATGCTTATTATATACAGTTGAGAAGAGAGGCAGGGCCCTTTACAGCTAAAGTACAGAATTAATCTAGTTTAAAGATTAAGGATTAGCTACCCTCCCTCAGAGCAGCCTCAGCAGGGGAGTGGTGTGCAGGCCATAAACTCCGTGGCAGAGAGTGCTATTGTGGACAATTTCTACATACACTATCAACATTTACACTCTGACTGGAGGAAGGTATTGCCATCCCTCTGAGGCTCACTTAAGGAAAGATTTGCTCCTCCTTTAGGGGCTGAGGAACTGAGGATCCTTGTTATGGCTGTGCCCAGGTCAACAGCACACTCACCCGGGCCTTTATTCACTTAGGACCCATATGTTCTCCATATTCCTCTTCCACAAGCTACAGCTAAATAAGCTACCAGAGATGTTTGTGTGGTTAGCATTGTCTAAGGATATTTGAAGCATTGCACCACATTACTGAAACTTGAATGTTATACAACATACATTTTTGAAGTTATAAAATAGGGAAATCTTTTCAATTACATTGTAAATTTTTTTTAAAAAATAAAATGGTATACATCAAAAATGAAGAGAAATGGCTTGTTGTTAAATCTGCATTCTAACAAACATATTTCCCCAGAGCTAGTTATACTTCACTTTCCCATTGCCATTAAATATAAAAATTTAATTCTGTGCATAAAAGAGATTGATAGAAGATTCTATGGAAGTTTACTTTTCCCTATAGAATGGGCAAATAAATTAGAGTTAACCCAGGTAAACTAACTTTGTAATTCTGGTTATTTTTCTCATTTAGTACCTACTTCTACATAAGAGTATACCCTAAAGTTGGCAAGGGAAGATGACTAAACATGAAGCTAAACAGAAGTTAAACAGGGTATCACATAATGACTTTACATTATGATGTAAATGGGTGTATTCCATCTCAGAGAGTTCTGGGCCAGCGGGGGGGGGGGGAAAGGCTGTCGAGAAGAATCAGAGAGAATCAGAGGATAAAGTACTTAAATTCATGTGAATGCCAATCAGATATGACAGCAGGTTGTAATCTCAATATAACAGAGGAAGAGAGAGGATGAAGCAAGATAGCTAGTTAAGCTAGCTGGAATCTGAAAGCTCTGGGTTCAGAGAAAGACCTCACCTCAGTAAATAAAATGGAGGGTAAGTGAAGAATATACCAGATATCAACTTGATATCCCAACAAGTGTGTTCATATGCACAGGTATACATATATGCACCTCCACAACACATGCGAGCATGCATATACGCATATATGCATATCACATGCACATACATAAGCAAAAGGATAAATAAATAAAATAAAAGTATATGGTCAACAACAGAAAACAAAAGTCCCCTCGTCTCCTGCTTCCTTCCAGTGACTCTTAAAGATCTGAGTCAATAACCTGGAGAAAGACTGCCCCTCATGGCACCAACAATTCCTGGAAAGTTTGACAAAGCAGTGTTATGTCTCTCTAGACTGTAGATGTTAATGTGAGAAGAACACAGTAGATGCTTCATTGAGTGACCCTTGACAATACTGAGAATAAAAGGACAGTAGTGAGCTCTTGTCAACCCAGCCTCAGAGCACAAGGTGATAGAGTTTCATTTCCTTTTCCTTTTTCAGCCATAAATTGTGGCAGAGCAGAAGGAAACTGTTACTTTTCCTTCCCTCTGTAATCCATTCCTAATCATCAAAGAGACTTTCCTTTCCACATGGCCTTTTACATTCTAAAGAGAGACCCCCATGCCACCACTGCTCTTCAGAACTCTTGTGAACTGCCTTACTGAGCAGTAATGTGTTTATCTGAAAATAAAATAAAGATTCTGTCCCCTGTAGCAGGCCTCAAATCCAGACCCACTTTCTGATAGTAGGAGACTGGTGCTCTGTAGAGAAAGACCTCACCCCACAGAGGGATTTCCTGTCCCTGTCCCCTTGACCTTTCAACACCCCACAAAAGTTCTTCATGCTTCTGTCTTCCACCTACCCTGAGGAGAATTAGAGACAGAAAGGTCTCTTCTCTTTATCTCAGGGAGAGCCTTGAAGAAGCTTGATTCTTTCTCTCAATTTCTGTCTTAGGACCATAGATCCTAAGAGCATTACTCACACAGTAAGGGAGAGAGTGTTACTCGTCATGCTTTGCCAACACTCCCATGGGATTACTACCCAGGTCATCATGGAAATCTCTCTAGAGGACTCTTGACTTTTCCTAAAACTGAAGGTGAGCAGTTTGCTTCAAAGTCAGTCTGGAAATGGAAAAAGACGTCAAGGTGAGATGTATCATTCTAGGGGCCCTGCTATCTCTTTTGATCTCCAAAACAATCCTGAAATGTTAATAGTATTCTCCCTTCACAGATGAGGGCAGGATCATCTTTAAAGGACAAATTCTGAGTTAAGTTCTCACTGCTGAAACCCAAGGAATCACATTCTGAGATGGGGTGTCAAAGGCCGAAGCTTTGGTTACCACCCAGCTTTTAGGATGGCAGTGAGGCTCTTAGAAATTATTCACCATTAATAGTTTGATTCTTCTGAGTCTTCTCTCAAGGCTGTTTGACTTTTCTCTGACACACAGAGGAAAACTCAACATAAAGGGCAATAGAGCCTGGGGCATCAGGGAAATAGTAGACATTTTCCCTAGTGAACATGCTGAGATCCAAGGCTGGGAAGTCAATCCCTGCCGTCAAAGGTAGCCAGAGACTTAAGATAGTTTGAATAAGCCGTGCCACAGCTGTGCTTCTGAGACTAGATGAGACACACAGAGAGGGCTTTGGACCCTTTCACAGATATTACTCTTATGTAAAGAGAGCAAGTGACAGCACATGACAAATTGGGACTGGCCAAAAGTCTAGTGGGTAAAATTGTTGCAGGACTGAGAAGGCAGAGGGTAGAAAAGAGCAATGTGTGATCTGATAGGTTTCTTCTCTGCAGGTGATATCACCCAATTTAAACCAGATCAGAATATATTAAAAACAGATTTATTGGGAAGTTGGTCTTGGAAGAGTTCAATACCTCAAGGACCAAGACCAAAGCATGTCACCATGGAGAGAGGGGTCAGGAGAGAGAAAGGAAGAGAGAGCACATGGAGAAGAAATAGAAAGAGAAAGAGGAGGAGAAAGAGGAGGAGAAAGAGGAGGTAGTGGTCGAAGCAGAGGAGGAGAGGGAGAGGGAGAATATTGTGTATTGAAATTTTCGCAGTGAGGCATTTTTAAATAGAGATTTGTAATGTTAAAAGCATCTCCTAAGAACATGGTTTGACATTAGCTCAGCAAACTGCTTCATGTCTATCTGATATATAGAGTTCTATAGTCTATATAGGTCTATTCAGTTTCTGTGGGTGAAAACTTTCAAGAGCCAAGACCTACTTCAACGTCCTTCCCCAGTGATTTTGCTTAAGGAAAGTTACCACTGTTACCTGAAGGAGACCGGAGGAGCTGCTTGCTTGTGTAATGCAAGAGTAATACAAGGGGGTCCTATGAAATTCCTGTCACAGTCTTTTTTAGATCAGAAGTCATGAGTTAGATACAAGTTAAGCGTCAATTGGACATGAGTTAATTATGATCAAGTCATGGGCCGATCAGTTGTCTAGATGAAACATTGCTTTATTTCTTTTTATTTATTTTGCCTTTCCTTTTTAATTTTACTTTTTTCTTTCTTCTTTCCTTCTTTCTTCTCTTTTTGGTTATTTTTGTTTTTTGTTTTTTGAAACTGAGTTTCACTATGCAGTCCTGACTTGACTTGTACTTGCCATGTAGACCAAGTTGGCCTTGAACGTACAATGGTACTCTCTTTTCTGCCTCTCAAATGCTGGAGTGACAAGGGTGTGCCACCACCATAACACCTGTGTCTAGCTTGAACTGGGGACTGTGATCCTATATGAGTATAAGTTGTGAAAAATTCCTTCACAGTGAACAATTTCTGGATATGCAATGACTAAAAATAATTCACAATCAAATGTGTTTGATTGTGATTTATTTCACTCCAAATTGTTGAATCTAAGGTATTTCTGACATCACTCTCCTTTTTGGTATCTTGCAGCTTAACTCAGCCTTGGCTCAGAATGTGTACTGGGGGAACCTTACACTGAGCATGCCATAAATCCATGCAATACTAACAGATTCTGTGTTAAACATCTCAGTTTAGATTCCACACTGCGCATGGCACTGACTGAAATGCTTTCCATGTACATACAGATTCCGTTCTCTTCTAGAGACTTAACAGTTTAATTACAGGAAACACACTTTTCATGTATTCCTACAATATAAGTGTTAGCATATAAGGGTTAGGTTACTATATCTTTAGAATGTATTGTGTTAAGATGCTTTATTGTTAAAGTTGGTGTTTCCATTGTTGAGTTGAGCTTCATAAAATATCAGTTATATCAACTTTGGCAATTTGGGCATAATTTCCAATAATTTCTTAACTGGCTCTAAACATACTGCTGTTTGAAATTAATGAAACAATGTTCTCCGCACCAACAACAAAATATCAGTCAACTGAAGAACCTCTAATCATGGTTGGCAATTTGACTACATTAAGAATGAAGTAGGCACTAAGCAAGCACACATACCTGTGAAGGACTCTTGATTGGTTCACCAGGTATGTGAAGATCTACCTAAACTCTGGCCACATCTTCTGATGTCAGCTTTCATTAAAAGACAAGAAGAGAAGAAGCTGAAGGGATTTGTAAGACATAGGAAGAAGAACAATATCAGCCAACTAGACCCCCCAGACCTCCCAGGGACTAAACCACCAACCAGAGTACACAGAGAGGGACCTATGGCTTCAGTTGCATACGTAGTAGTGGATGGCCTTGTTGGACATCAATAGGAGGAGAGGTCCTTTGTCCTGGGAATGTTTAATGCCCAGTGTAGGGAAATGCCAGGGTGGGGAGGCAGGAGTGGGTGGGGGGAGCACCCTCATAGAAGCAGGGGAAAGGAGGGTGGAATAGGTGGTTTACAGAGGGGAAACCAGGAAATGTGATAACATTTGAAATGTAAATAAATAAAATATACAATAAAAAAAAAAAAGACAAGAAGAAGGGAGCTCTTGCTTTTGCCTGCCAGTACTCACTTTCACTGGCAAGTTCATTTATCTTGCTGCTGGGGCATTACCTTATTGGTGTTAGAACCTACTTTGACATACCAATGTAGCCTGAAGGTCAGCAGCTCTCTTAAGATTTCCCTGGGATTTCAGCTTCCGATTGGATGGTAGAAATATTCAGTGCCGTGCACTGAATTACTGTTAGATCCTGGGCCTTTCTGATGAGAGACATCCATTATTGGAATACTCATTTGTTCATTCTATCAGTGATGTTCCTTTACAGAACCCTGATTAATGTTGTATATACCCTGGAGTATTGATTATTCATCCAAGATTGAATTCTTTGTGTAAAAGTAAACAAGCATATCTATCTCATTAATATGTAAATTTTCTTTCATCTCTGATAACTGGTAAAAGTGCATGTATATTGTGTAATTGATTTCCAATAAATTTATTTATTATTACTATCAGGAGACGTTTTATTTCTTTGATATAAAAGGATCACAAGAGTTCTGGGCAGGGCATGGAGTGTTCATTCTCTTTGGACCTGGCAAAAAGTAGTTCTGATAGGTAGAGATTAGTTGAAGCAGTGATTTTCAAAGCTATGAGGGCTAACAGCCTCTAACAAAAGGACAGAAGCAGACCCCCTTTTTTCTCCAGTACTGAGTAAGGACAAGTCCAAAGAAATCCTCATTTTGCTTATTTCATGTGTGTCAATGCTTCACATCAAAATATCCAGGAAGGCAAATGAATTATGACAGATAAAACCTTTCCTGTAATATCACAAAGAGAAACAATCATTATCTGGGTAGGTTCTTTCAAATGTGTGTGTGTCAGATAGGCCCTTTCCAGCTGTGGTTTTGTGTGTTTGTTTTCTTTTGTTTATATTCTAGGTGAAAATGACACCACTGCTGCATGTATCTAGCTAAAGCTGAAGTGGGGAAAGAAAAGCATCTGCTCGCAAAAGAAGAGGATAAGGGTTAGGGCCACAGGATCCTTCTGAAGTCAGGAGAGAGAGAGAGAGAGAGAGAGAGAGAGAGAGAGAGAGAGAGAGAGAGAGAGAGAGAGAGAGGAGAGAGAGAGACAGAGAGAGAGACAGAGAGACAGAGACAGAGACAGAGAGACAGAGAGAAACATAGAGAGCCAGAGAGACAGAGACAGACAGAGAGAGACAGAGACAGAGACAGAGACAGAATAACACGGTCTTCACTATGGCCATGGAAAAATTGCTCGTTAGTAGCTCTCTGCTAGGGCACTGATGTCCTAGAAGAAAGGGACAGGACGGAGACAGATGGAAGAAAGCTAAAATATTAAGCAAAGCATATTTATGGGCGAGTTTGGGTTATCAATATGTCACAAGACAACTATTTCAAAGGTCATGGATTCAAATGGTTTCATGAAATTGCATTAGAATGATGCAGGGGCAGAGCTCTGATCAATGCTATCACTTGCATTCCCACTGTGGAAAATTGTCGAAATGACAGAGCTTAGGGCTAGTGTTACCCGATATGCATATGTAGTGCCACTGAGACCCCTGCATGCATGAAGCCTAACACTCTGCAGACCCGGCCCATCCTAGGAATAATCCTCATACCCGGAGCTTTACAAAGACAATGCTTCTGTCTGATGAGTCTCTTTTTCTCTGTGGGACACTGGGTCTGCTGGTAAGAACAAAAACACACTGGGTTTATGCACAGCAAAAATGGTGAATATATGACCTAACCATAAGCTCCTTAGATACTAGAACAATTCGGCATGCTCTCATCCCCAGCAATAACTCTATGCGACTGTGGTGTTTCACCCCTGGGGCATAAGAGACCAACACAGCCTTCAAGATCTGAGCATCCACAGGACTTTTGTTTCAGAATTTGCTAACAGTCATAAATGACGAGAACAGTGCAGCATGTTCTCTGTGCTTTTGGCATAATCTGATCAAATCCTGTTTTCCAGTGGCCAGGCTGTAATTGCCCCTGACAGAGGATATAACATTAAAGACATGAGATTTCATAGACAGAGAGCAGGCAGTAGAAGGTCTGTGCAGGGACAGCAGCAAAGGAGGCAAAGGTCATGCATCACCCCAGAGCCTTGTCTGCTATTCCAGTCTCTACAGCTCTTGTGGAAAACAGCTCTTGGTTTTCCCTATTCATCTCAGTCCACTATTTTGGAAAATGCCTTTAAATATTTCATAGGCAGCTCCGTCCTCCTCAGAGCCTCCACAGGAAGCAAAGTCCTTCCTCCTTGTCTCATTAATTCACAAAATGTACTTGTTTCACTTGATGGAAAATTCCTTTGTTGGAAAAAGAGAAGCAACACTGCTGTACAGAGAATGAGAAGCAAAGCGTTGTCTAGGTATCCTTCGGAGGACAGCCTGAGCAGAGGGGAGGGCCAGGAAAGACAATATCATGGCTGATTGTTCTCTGTGGTTTAAGAGACACTGAGACTGTGCATATACAGACTCCCAGTGTCTCCAAAGGTATGAACTAGGCTGGGGAAAATCTCAAGTTTAAATCCTAGTCTCTTTAGTAGGGAAGCACAAGAGACAGTCTAAAATGTGTGAGTGTGTACACACATACAAACACACACAGAGACATATATATGCATACTGAGTGAGAGATAAAAAGAGAAAACTCTCTAAGGCACATGTTTATAGCACGACCTGTAGACACTTTGCTTAAATTATGTTTTCCACGCAAGCTATTTAGGCATGGAATAGATATTGGTGAAATTGGTGACTTTGTCTCTTCACATGAATTCTATCCATTGTGCTTGTCTTGTTTAGCTCATTCCTATTGTACTGTGATAGAGCCCTTAAGCCCACAGGGAGGCTGTGCCCTTTCCTTACTCTTTCTCAGAGTCAGCAAGGGCTAGCAACAGGTTTGGGTGTTATAAGTAATTCATTTAGTATAGATTAACCACACCACACCTGATTGACATAGTGAAACAGAAACAAGCCTTCATCATAGCTATATAACACTTGAATAGGAAACAGGACAGTTAAAATAAAGTGACTCCTCCTTCTTCCTTCTTCAAACCAATGAGATCATTCCTGAAAGATCTCTGAGTAGGTCAAGCATATTTCTTTCAGGAACACATATGAAGTCAAGAATACCACATGTTAGAAATACCCATGAGTCATTAAATATTGCGCTATTCTACTCTATGAAGCCTGGAACATGATTTGTGCTTTGTCCTGTGTATCCTTGTTGTATACACTACCCTTAAGTTAGTCACAGCAAAGGTTAAGATATACTGATTTCCTCTCACAGTACCTGGCTAATGCTATATCAAAATGCCTGTATCACTCATTGTACTTCATATCATCATGGAGCCATTGTATCTTCTTAAACATTAAAGAAGTGAATGGAGTTCAATGTGACATTTTAAGAATGAGACTGCATTCTATCACTTTTACTACCACATATTCTATGGTTACTCTATTTGGTCAGGGATATTAGTGTTGCTTTCTCTGTGAACCTAATTTATACATTAAACCTTATTTGTAAGTACATTTAAGGAAATCCTATGGTTTCAATCCTCTAACTCATGTGTCTTGAATTGTAGCCTCTATGCATGGATATTCATGTATACTTTAACCAAGTAATTCAATAGGCCAACTGTAAATCACTGGGAAAGAGAAACATAATCAATATTCTTGAGTAAGGAATAGTAATTACCTGGGAAGGTAATTACTTGTGCCTTGGAAAAAGGAAAAATAAAATGACGAAAATCATTAAGTTGACATTAGTTAAATATATAACAGACAATAGCTACTTCCAGGTATTGTGGGAGAAAAGTCATTCTCTAGGAAATTTTATTGTAGGTAGAGTCAGAAAACAAACACAATCTGTAGCATGTTTGCCGTTAGGTCTGTAGGTAATGGTCTAGCAAAATGAAGAGAGGAAAAAGTTGTGAGGCATTCGTCTGTGCACATGGCATTTAGTTGAAGGTTAAAGAGTTTCTTCATGGTCTTGAGTAGAAGTACTTTATGACTTTCATGTCAGTTGAGATATTTCTTCCAGCTGTTGTAGGGCAGAAGCAAGCCGAGCAGGTGGTTGCTCTTGTGGTAATTCAGGAATAGCCGATAGTGGTTTGGGCCAGGGTTCTGGGGAAGTTAAGGAGGTTTTGAGACGTGGACAGCTAGTACTATGTGTATCTGTAAAACAACAACAATGACAAATAATTTGCTGGTCCCAGATGTTTGAGAAAAATATAGTTTTAAGCTATCATAGGTATTTTTTATTCAGCAATAAGAACAGATAAATGGCAAGTGGTATACTACAAAAAGGAAGGGTGGGGATGGGGTAGTTAGCACTTTTTCTAGGGACAGGCTTGAGCTTCCTGATAGACATCTAAGTGCAGATGTATTACAGAGGGATTTTGGTGTGGTTTTGGAGTCCCAAGAAGTTATTTAGATAAGAAATTTACATTTAAAAACTATCCCTTTACAGTGAGAGCTATGAAACCAGAAAAGTTGACTCAGGCAAAATGGTCCAGGATCAGAGTCTTGACAGAAAAAATAGTCAAGGAAGGAGGGAAGGGATTCCCAGCAGTGAGGAAGGAAGACCAAGGGTGGGGCATCACCATACCAAAGGAAGGATGCCAAGAGGAAAGAGGAAAGGAATCCCTCCTCAGTGTGACCATCCGTGCTGGGCATAGCCACTGAATTTAGTCAAAGGTGGCAGTGAAAAGCTGCAAAGGGGAGATTTGTAGAGGAATGAATGGCACAAGGCTTTATGAATCCTCTTATCTCTGGTCACTGGGGATGCTCAACCTGCAGAGAAAACACAACAAAGCTGCCGTTGGCCTGGAGTAGTCAGTTATTAGCTGGCTCAGACCTTCAGCTTGTGTAGTGTGGTTTCCCTTTTGGACAAGTAGGACTGAGGCATTTGCTAATCTACTAAGCAACACTTGTTTAATCACTTGTAATCCGTGTAAAACGGACCCAAATACAGAGAGTTGCATTCAGAAGGAGAAATGGTATGTCATCCAAAGAGCACTGACAAGTGACTGGATTCTTTATCATGGCTCTTTAAGAAGCACTAAAAAGGGATTATACAGTAAACCAGAGCTAGAATTCTAAATCTCAGCCCTGAGTCACTCTCTGACCCTTTCATTTATAAGGTGCTGGCGCTGTCTTTCAGCCTCGTCTCTCTCATATCTACAGAGTCCCATAAACTCTGGGCAAACATGACCTGGGCTGACTTTTCTCTCACTCTTTATCTCCTCTCCACCGTCAGTCTATCTACATTATTTATTTATTTTCCTCTCATGGAAGACTTTCTGCCCTTTCGGATGCAGATTGACTTAGCCTTTCTGGTAGTCTTTCAATTTCCTTCTCTACTATTACGAAGATCAATAAAGCAAAGGCCAGAAAGCTGACCAGGCAGGCACAGAAATCTTAAAGGAAAAAGAAATGGATAAACAATGCCAAGTTATCTATCCACGACGGTGAGCTCGTGGGTGCCTCAGGTGGTGAGACAGCTGTCCCTATTGCTTGTGCTTTCAACAATCCTTTTAGGGTCCACACTGTCCTGAAGGGCCTGCTGGGTTCCCTCATCTGAGGAAGAAACTGAGCCACTTCTAGCTCAAACTATGGCCCAGCCTGCTAAGCTCTGACCACTTCCAAGAAATTAGATTTTTTTTTCTTTTTTGGTTTTGACCCTCTTTTTTTTTTTTTTTTTTTTTTTTTTCTGAGCCACAAGACTTGATTTCCCCTTTGAGGATTTGCCAAAGACAAAAATAATGATCCCAACAGCTTGTCACTAAAATGAGAGATTTATTAGATTTATCAAAAGGCACATAGTTCAAAAGAGAGAAAGACAGAAGGTTAACTTCAGGTCAAGTAGTGTCAACTCCAATAGAGACAAACCTTTCCCCAAATCATTTATTTGCTAGGTAGGGCCCAGCACCTTACCCACTGAAAACATCCCGGGGAAACCATGAGAAACCTTGAAGAACCAGAGCCTCATCCCTTGATAGATTCCCCAATTTTGGGACTTAGGGGCTCTATGGGATGAAGGCTACAAGTAGAAAGGCTGCTGCCTTCTGACACTTGACCAGGGCTGTAGTAGGAGAGGGATGGTAACTTCCACACTATGAACTCTGGCATGCCAGAGGTAAAGTCATCGCTCACCTGGCTTGAGGAAATGACAGATGGAGTCTGTCATTGGCTCTTCCTGTACCTTAGTCCACTGAGACAACCTTGGTAAGTAGTGCGGAATTGGAATAAAATGTGACATCCAAGTAGCAATCAAAGCTTATTATTCTGTGGTTCCTTAAACACATAATCCTATATCCCCACGGACTGAAAACAACAGCTATCTCCATGGTTACAGACATTCACTTTCTAAGAATTTAAGCTGCTTCAAAACAAATGACCAGAAGAGAAATCAAAGTTTGGATGTGGTGTGTCTGTTTGTGTGTATGTATGTGTGTGTGTGTGTGTGTGTGTGCGTGCGTGTGTGTGTGTGTGTGTGTGAGAGAGAGAGAGAGAGGAAGAGAGAGAGAGAGAGAGAGAGACAGAGAGAGAGAGACAGAGAGAGAGAGACAGAGAAAGAGAGAGAGACAGACAGAGACAGACAGAGACAGACAGACACCGCACACAGAAAGGTATGTTTTAAATACTCTAGGTTCTTTCAGGACTATCTTGCAAAGCTGATTCATGCACACTCTTCTTTGTAAGACAGAATGGTCAGTGAGACAGAGATTAAATTTATTATGCTTGCTGATAGTCCTTTAAAGCACATCTTCTTTGGAATTCTGTGTGCTGAACTCAGGAAAGCAGCAAGAATGGCCAGAAATACCGTGGTTCCATTTAGTTGAACAAACATGTCTGTGTTTTCTGTTGCATATATGATGCTCACAAACAATTAAACATCAGAATTGAATGTGAATTTGCATACCTTCTGGATTTCATGGATTGAGACCACTTTCCTGACCTGAATAAATGAAAGACTAGAAGCAACTCAGTTGCTTTATTTCTCGATCCACTTATTTCTAACTTCAGCCTCTCAGTTCCAAAAATAGTTTGAGCTAGAAATATAGCAGTAGCGCAACTTAAAAAGTATTTTTTAATCTTATGTGTAGTGTGAGTGTGTGTGTGTGTGTGTGTGTGTGTGTGTAAGAGAGAGAGAGAGAGACAGAGACAGAGAGAGACAGACAGACAAAGCGACAGAGAGACAGAGACAGAGAGATAGAGACAGAGAGATAGAGATAGAGACAGACAGACAGACAGACAGACAGACATTGAAAGGGGGAAAGGAGAGGGAGAGAGAGGATGTGGTTGCCTCAGAAAGACAAAAGAGGGTGTTAGGTCCCCTGGAACTTGAGTTACAGGCATTTGGTAGCTACCTGTGCTGGGTGCTGTGAACTTAGCACAGATCTTCTTGGGAAAGCAGTAGCAATATTGACTGCTAAGTCATATCAAGTTACTGAGATATATTTTAGTAATCGTTCTCAGTCTCTGCATTTGAGGCAAGAAATGAGTTGCACTGGATTCTTGATCTGCCCCCATCATATTATAGCCACCAGTAAGCTCCTAAACTTGTCTCTTGTATTCAGTGGACTGGGATGAGGTTGTCATTTAGGCTTGAGAGGTAAGGTATTTGTTTGCACAGGGAAAACAGGCTACGTTCCTATTTGACTGTCAGTGTCCATGAGTCATACAAATGAGTAATAAGAAGGGCTCATTAGGCTGCAGTGAGAAGCTTTGCCAGGAGTTTTCAAACATCTTCTTGAGGGATACAACCAAATATTAGCAAAGTATTAGGAATACAAATGTAAGCACCTAACTGATCAAACATGAATTCCGTTGACAACCTGCAATGTTTCTATTGAACAGTGCTAATATGATTTATTTTCAAATTAATCTTAGCCTGTGAAGCAGCTGCAGAGTGTTCTCTTATGTGAGTAACCCACCCCTTACTAGCAGACACTTCCGTTGGTATTACTTCGTGCTATTCTTGTGTCTTTGACAAATGATTCCATAATGCTATTAGCCATCACAACAAGCCCTTTGGTTTAGTAGGATACATCCCTACAATTTAGTTTTCTTAACTCATAGATGACATTATTTTTAATAGATATTTCAAAGTTGTAACTAGGAAATTGTACTGTAATTTAAATGAGTATCAATCACTAAGTAAGAGATCTTCATTATATTTAACCCCAACTAAGCATTATATCCCTAGAAAATTTTACTTATGTAATACTTGGTGATCAATTTCTAATAATTAGAAGTATTCACTTTTACAAGTAAAGTATATTGGCTATTATTTTATAGTTTAGTCTCAGTATATTTTTATGGAAATCTTAACAAATTATTCATTCTTTTTATTCAGTTACCACTAATTTTCTTTGAAAGAATGTTTTTGTATATTATATATAAGTAATTTGTGTGTTTCATGTTTGCAAAATGTCTTTAAGAAAGAAATCATGTTTTCTTTGCAGACTCTATTTTTTGTATTAATTTCACGGTGTATGCCAAGCCCGGGTTGGGTGCTTAATAAATATGTTATTTTTTTAGTTGAATGGATTCATAATGAGCTAAAAGTTCTGTACACAAATGCTCTTAGCAGACTTAAAACCTTTCAGTACTGACTTATCAACCTTCATTTGCCTTCATGTCTATGTGAGCCCCAAACCAAGTTCTACTCCATTCTTACATTACTTCTTCAGTGATAAAACTCTGGTATTCACCAGGGTATCTGTTTCAGATGTGTAGATCTCACTGCTCTGAAGTCAAATGAGAAGTCAAGCTTGCCTCCTAAGAATCGTACCCATCTTTGACAATATTTTTTGACATTTGATTGAGAATTTTTGTTGAATGAAGAAGAATCCAAGAACACTGGAGTTATATAGCCTTACTTGTCAGGAAGAATATGACATGTATACTATGCTGTGCAAGAAAATTGTAGCAAAGGCTTGTTCAGAATGGATGAGTTGAACAGAAACATACAACAGGGGCTAGTGAGATGGCACAATGACAAAGTGTTCTTGCCTCACCAGCCTGATGATCTAATGAGTTTTATTCCTAGAACCCAAGAAATATATCAAAGACAGAATTGACTGTATAGCTGGTCCTCTGGCCTCCATACACATGAATGTTACTACTCCTACCACCAACTAATAACAATAGAAATAATAGTAATAGGTAAAAAAATTTTAAAAAGAAATGCATGACAGTTTTTGGAAAAATGGCCTAGCTGATGGATGTGAGAAATGAAATCATATGTTTCAGTTAGAGTCCAGTGGTTCTAACTAAAGTCCTATAGGTAGCAAAACTTTTGGGGATCACATACCAGACATCTTGTTTATCAGATATTTACATTCCAATTGATAACAATAGCAAAATTGCAGTTGTGAATTAAAGGGTCTCAACCTTAGGAAGGTTGAGAACCTGTTGATTGAGTTGACAATACAAATGGCCATGAGCTCTTCTTTAAAAAACAACAAAACCTACCTGTAATTTTAGTAATTTTTTACTTAAACAGTTTTTAAACAATTGAAGCGTAATATATTAAAAATATTTGTGCCTTGGTATTGGAGACACAGCCTTTAAGAGCACTTCCTGCTCTTACAGAGGACCAGAGTTTGATTTCCTAGACAACAGTCTGTAAGGGAGCCATTTTCATCTGGTGCCATTTTCAGGACTCTACATTCATGTACATATGTGTTCGTGTGCGTGTATACACACACACACACACACACACACACACACACCGTTGTATATACTAGAACCCATACCACAAACACCTACAACAAGCACTTACCAATGCACAAATATGGAACATAGCTACAAACATGCTCACACATATTTGAACCCACACAACCATACACACACACACACACACACACACACACACACACACACACACACAAAGATAAATCTTAAAAATATTTGCTTATTTATATTTGATCTCTGATATCATCTAACACTACCAAATATTTTGCCTTAAGCAAACAGTCAAAACAATCAAAGAGACTTTTAAAGGAGAGAAAAAAACACTCAAAATAAAAATAATTCTTTCTGAATACCCAGGAATAATTCAGAAAGGGTGTGAGTCAGCATTTGGGCTGGATAAGCGTATAGAATTTAGGAATGTATTCTCATAGGGACAGTCCAGAGATAGTTCCTGAAAGGCAAAGAACTTATGGGAAGCCATTTAGGAAGGAAGAAAGCAGTTGACTAGAGAGCCTGTGGAGCCATGGTAAAATCTTCTTGGGCAGATTTTACCGTTGTACATCTTGGAACCTGGCCAAGACACATAGTTGGTTCCTGGCTCTAACTTCTGATCTTGCCACATCTAATTTGCCTTTCACCTTTCTATTTCAGGAAAGATAATGTTTAAGCTGATATCGAGGTATAAATAAGGTAATGGAAAAACTGCAGTCACAGCGTATTTATAATTTAGGAAGAACCCATACATTATGCAAACTGGATCTGTTATTTCCAAACCAAATACAGTAGTGAGAAGAGAAAGCATCCCTGTAGTTCTTTGTGGGAAGGAGAGACTGGAATCACTCAGGACAGCTGACAGATAGGAACACCTGCTACATCGCTTCACATCTGCCACTTGTTTTCTTGCCTGTCTTTCACGAACATTGAGGGGTGCCAAGCAGGAGGTGGTCACATACCTGGCAGATTTGGGATGGTTTAGCTTTATAAGAACAGAGTAGATTAGTTGATAGGACTTGTTCAGAGAATTCCTCTTTAGGAGCATTAACAGGTTATACTTCCTTGCCCCTCTGGTACCACTGCAGGTATTCGTGGTCATTTTTCTGAGAGGAAGTCCAAAGCAAGATGAGAAGTCTTCATGAATTACACACAAGATCAAAGTTCATAGTAAGAAAAGCGTCTCTGCTATTCTCTGGCCACCTTAGACAGTCCAGCAATTTATATTTCAAAGTCTGAATGGTCGATTTGTCTGTCTGCAAGTCCATCAGGTTTGACTACTGCACTGACCATGCTACTCTGAACCTCAACTCAGTAACCTTCAAAGTTACTATGATCCATCATAGAACTTTCTTTGGCTGTTAACTCAGAGAGAGTTATACAAGCACCAAAATCCCAAAGGCAGATAACATGAAGTGTATCTTGTTCATCTTAAAAACACATTCAATTTTGGAGGGTAGTCCCCAGGTTTCTGGTCATCTTGTCACCAGTCACCCTGGATTCACACACCCCACAATTCATTTGTCTTTATGTGAACACAATTAAGGTCTGTGAGAACTTCCCCTGACTCTATATATTGATGTTTAGGCTTATCCCTGGCTGTGACACAATATTCTTTACAGTAGGGCATATTAGATGGAGGACGAAGGCTTCATCATTTTTTAAAATAGTAAAACAAAAAGAATGCTGCATAGATTTAAAATACAGTAGTAAAGAGTGAATAATCATGTTACAAAAAGGAGGAATAGAATAAGTATCAGAATCAAGCAAAATTAAAATCCAGCAAGTAAAAATTAAACCATATAGCTTTATTTTCAGTATGTGAGACACACCCTGGTATACTGTGAATTCCAAAGAGAATGGATAGATTTTTCCTATGTCCCTGTTGTCCATAGCCCAATGCCCTCCATGGTCTTTTTCTTGTTCCCAGTTTCATTGATATCCACAGCTTTCTTATCACCTCTAACATCTTGAGATCTCCACTTGACTTACTGGCTTCACCCTCACAATCTTCACTTTCCCTCTCAAAAGCTGCCTATAGGAGTCATCGCCATGTCACACAATGCCTGGCCTCTAAGATCGTCCTTAGAAATCTTGACAGAAGTCTCAGTCACTATATCACTCTTGCATTCTGCATGACTTCTAAGCCAGCATTGTGTGGACAATGCCAAGAGCTCCTGCAACATCCTTGGACTGAAGCTGAAGAAATCTCTCTGTCCCTGTACACCTGACCAGAATGCCATAATTTTCTAGCTATCCCTGCATGCACAAGTAAAATCCATTCAAATTAGTGAAGACCTATATCTCTGTACCTAGATTAACGGTCTATTCATTCATAAGCCACTCAGTCAGCTCCTTTCATGTTGTCCTGAAGCAATGTACTTGTGGTTTCCCTCTTCAAAACACTGATATCCATAATCCCAAGTTACATAGCTTTTCTGACAAAATTACACATTTTTTAAAAGTTTTACCAGTTTATTTCTTGCTCAGGATTTTCACTGTAAATCTGAATGAAAGCAGCTGCAGCTTGAATGCTGGACTGGTGTAAAAAAATTCTACAGAATTAACTGGCTCATTCCCTGTAAACATAGCCATCTATCCAGTTTCAAGTCATAGGCAAGTGACAGACATATTCTTTGTCCATTCTGTAACATGAATGGTCTCAAATACTTACTCCCATCAGCTATGGCTGGAATGTGACGCGTCTTCCATAGGCTCATGTCTTCATACTCTGTCTTCAGCTGGTGAGGTGTTCTGTTTTTTGTTTCTGCTTTTTGTTTTGCTTTGTTTTGTTTTGTTTTTGGAGTGGAGTGGGTTGTGAAACCTTTAAGAGGTGAACCCTCTCTGGAGGGCATGGGTGACTGGCAGCAGCCCTTGAGACTTCATAGCTCTTCATAGCTTCATGACCTCTGCGACCATGCCTGTGGGTTCGTGTTCCTTCACGACCATCTGCCTTGTGTTCCTACAGCTACACCTTCCCCACTAGAATGGATGGCATAGCCTCAAACTAAGCTAGAACCAATCTTTCCTTATTTCCCTGAGTTTTTTTTTGTTTTTGTTTTTGTTTTTTTTTTTTACATACATTTGATATTTGGTCATGGCAGCAAGGCAAATGACCCAGGTACCATCCACATTGCTCTGGGTGTATTGACATCCTAACGAAACTGCCCATTAAGTTTTGCCTGAACCATTCTGCTTTCTTTCTACCTGCTTACCCAAACTTCTGACTGCTCATGTAATCCTGTTACGGATGGCTCTAAATCGCGTCGTGATAGCAAAGAATCCACCTCTGGCTATTAAGTTCTCTGTTAGAGTTCTCATCACTGCAACGTAACTACGTAAACAATTTCAGATGATGAAGGATTTATTTCAGTCCATAGTTCCAAAGGTGGAGTCGTAGAGTATTTTATGCCACAGCAGCAAAGGAAGTAGAGACAGAATTTTAGAGTTCTTTTTCCTGGGCTGCAGTCCTAAGTACTATTCCCTTTTGACCTACTATGCTACCTAGCATCTGTGCAGAAAGGCTTAATGGCAAGGATGGTACTGTACTTTAGCATTTTTACCACAGACTAGAGCAATATCTGGGACAAAGTAATCTATTCTTTCCAAAACTCTTTAAGTCTCTGCAGAAACCTATAACTAGTCCATTGTCTCTTCATCGGCTACCATTACTTTACTCATTCCTTACAGAGAATGAGTCTTATGACTGGAGAATAATATGCTCTGGCCACTGGCTGCATTTATAGATAGGAATCTGAGACTTTACCATAGCATTGGGTGCATGGACTATTTCCTTTTCGAAGCTCTGATGCTTTCAACTTCTTATAATGTTGTCCAGAATTTTTCTCGGTACACCCTACTGTAATTCATGAGTTTTTAAATCTGTTTTACTGTATGTAATGAAATGATGTGGCATCTAACTCACAGTTCAATAAGTGAAGATATGCAAAATGCATTAAATAATATCTGATTAAGAAAGGAATACTCAATATGTGTACAAATTTTATATAAATACATTTATGTTTATTTATATAACTATATGTTTATTTATATAACTACATTTATCTATATAAATTTTATTATGTATCTAGTTGCACTCTGTTTGACAATGTTTTGCTTAAACATTGACTCTCTAGATAACGATAGCTTTTATAGATAGTAACAGATATCACATCCATTGTAACATTACGACTCAATGTATCAGTCACATATTATTTTCCTGGACAATCAAACATAAAGGAAAGGAAGGTGAATATAGTTTGATTACTGCCTGGTAGAGAGATTTTTGATAATTCTGAACACCATAGTTATCATACCAGTTGTGACATGATAGTACAATCATTGCTCATGTGTTTGTGGTGATTCTCGTATAAGAAATATACTATATGTCTGGTAATATATAAGTATAGCAATGCAATTATTCACATAGCATAATAAATGTAATAACATAATGTTAACTATGTTGCAGGTTTAGGTATTTATTTACTACATTATATCCTTAAATCACTATTTTAGAGTTTTATGTTAACTATAAAAAATTTTGTAAAATATAGTACATGTCATGTTAAACCTGTAGCATATCCATACATGCATTTCACATGTGCCACATCTTTAGTTTACATAGAAGGCTACTTGTAATGACTACCTTCTAACACTCTGGTGTTTTTACATACTCTGATATTTGCACATCACCTAGGAACACATTTCTCATTGTGCTTCTGTAGTGTCTGCACAAACTCTGCTTATAAAGGCCTCAACTTTTGAAGGTCTTAAAACTTTTGAGTAATAAATTTAGCTCAGTAACTCAAAATTCAAAGTTGTGTTGCAAACTATGTGTCTATTTTTATATTTATGTGTTTACTAGAGAAATGTACAAATAGATAAACTCATGAGCACTTTGACAGTCAGTCCACTCTTGGATAGCATAGAAGTGTCAAATATGGGTCAAACCTCATGGAGTGGGCCCTAAGTTAAATCAGATATTAGTTGGCTACTCCCACAAGTTCTATATCACCATTGTTCTAGCATATTTTGCGTACAAGACAGATTGTAGGTCAATGGCTTTGTGGCTAGGTTGGTGTTTACATTTCTCTTTTGGTAGACTACAGAGTTCGTTCCTGCACCAGTGGCACTAAAATATAGGGGCGATATCTCCATTTAGGCACCAGCTCAACTCCTCATGTTTAGTGAGTTATGTGACTGTTGTTCTCAATAATGGGGCCCTGCTGTCAGTTTGCAGTGAGCAATTTGTTGACTTAGCAGCCTGTGTTGTTTGGGGATTTCCATGGGACGCCAGTTTTGCTACTGGAAGCCTCATTTGTTGACAGAGATGGCCACTTGAGACTCTGTGTATTAGGAAACCTCATTAGGATCATTATATATTTTAGAAAGTTTCCACTGCAGAAAGTTTCCATATCATCTTTTGAATGATCCTTGATTTCAGGTGATTCTACCCTCATTTCCTCCCCATCTCTCTTACCCCTCATCACCTGTTCCTTCCCCCCTACCCCTCTGGCCCCCAGTCTGCCTTAGTATCTATTTTATTTTCACCTCCAAGGGAGATCCATACATCAACCCTTGATACATATATTCCTAACTTCACTAGGTATATGGATTATAGTTTGCTTATCATTTTCTTAAAAGCTAATATAATACACTTATAAGCAAATACATACAATATTTCTCTTTCAGGGTCTGGGTTACCTCATTCAGGATTTTTTTCTAATTACATTTATTTGCCTTTAAATTTTATGATGCCATGTTTTAAACAGTTGAATAGTACTATGTTGTGTAAACATATCCCATCTTCCTCATCCCTTCTTCTGTCAAGGGATATCTAGTTTTTTTTCCAGTTCCTTGCTATTATAGAGAAGCAATGAACATGGTTGACCAAAGCCCTCTGATCAACTAAGCAAGGCATGTATGAACTCACAGAAAATGAAGCAGTAAAGTACAGAGCTTACATAGCTCTCGACGAGATCTTCTACCTGCACATTGTAACTTTTAGTTTAGCGTTTTTATGGGACGCCTGAATGTGAGAATGAGTAGGGCTCCAATTCTTATGCCTGCTCTTGGGACTCTCTTCCTGTTTGGTTGCCATTTCTAACTTCAATATAATGGATTTTTCTTTATTCTTTTATTTTATTTTGTCATGTTTGGTTGTTATCTCTTAGGAGAATGTTCTTTTATAAACAGAGACAAAAAAGGGAGTGGATTCATAGGGGAGGGAGCAGGGAGGAGCTGGAAAGAGTAGAGGCGAAAAATTATACTTAGGATATATGCATAAGAAAATATTCTATTTTCAATAAAAGGAAAACAGTGAAGAAAAGAAAAAAAGAGGGAAATCATGTCCTTGTACTAGAATCCTAGCCAATTACTCAAGACTAATGAAGTCATGGATCTTGTCATTTCAAGAGGAACATTTATTGGCATGGTATAGCAACAACCACTATTTTACTAATTCATTCTATTTATTTTTGTACCCATAGATAAGTCTAGTCTTCATCCCTCATCAGGAAACTTCTTTTTGCAAAACAAGTTTTCATTTTTTATTGAAATTTGTATAATTATATTTTATGCCTTTCTTTGTGTAACCCAAGTTTGTCATGTATTTAAAATCTTCTTGTCCATGCCTCTGAAGTATTGGGATTATAGACATTAGACTTCCTAAATTTATACTCTTGAATTATATTTCTAATGTTGGACATTTACTGCATGTCTTACCTAAATATGATGTTTTCTCTGGCCTTCATTCTTAGTATTTTTTATGTCACTATATTGTTTCTGTGTGTCCATAATTTTTCAATGTGTAACAATAGCAGCAAGTTTTTGTTTTAAATCTACTAAACTTCTTGACATGTTTGAGTTTCTTTCCTCCACAGAGGACTGCCACGTCTGTCAAGCCTTTAGGTTTTCCTCTTTGTTCTACTTCACTTGAGTCACTGCCATTGATTAATTTAGAAATATGTTCTGCTGTACTTAACCAAGAACTGTAATTGCTTTCATTGATTAGATTTATCAGATTACCTAGTTCCACAAACTTAAAATATATGCCTGGTCTATGATTTGTTTATATAAGAATTTGCCTAATGATTCATTCATGTGGTAAGAATGCAATTACGTAGTAAATGACTTACCAAGTGTATTTATGTCTTATGCTTTCTCTTCAACTAAGTGAATTCTACGGTTAACGTTAATAATATCAAGCATCTTTTCAATATAAACTTTGTGATTTACATATGATAAGGCTTTAACATATTAATACTGTCTACATGAGAAAAATACCCATTAAGGTGTTGTCTTATTTATTAATAACCTTTGTTTTAGATGTCATATTTAGTGTTATATACTGAACAGTTTCATTTTTAGTGGTCTTATCCTAAAACACTCTTAGCATTTTATTTGCATGAGTCAAAATTGAAGATTTAATGTGAATGTTATTTTTCCCTTTTCTTGCTACTTTTCTGTTGCTATATACTTTCTGTTTGTTTTATCTTTAACTAAATAATATATCGTTTAATTTCTAGTGATTGACTTCAGTGTGTTTTTAAAACATTTAACTGTTCAGGTCATCAAAACTCCATCCTCTCATGGTACATGTGGCTCTGAACAAGTGCTTTTCACAATTTCCCAGAGGAAACAGATACACAGGTCAAGCCCATCTATTTCTTCTTTCTCCTCAGCTTATTCATCTTCTAAGTTAGAACACAGAGTCAGATGACAATGTGGTCTGAGAATATACTAGTTCTACTGACTCAAAGGAAAACTTCGTCACTTCCTGTACTTTTATTTCATTCCCTCTAAGTAGCTGTCCTTTTTTACTTATTACATTGAAATTTGCTTTTAGTTTAAAATGCATAAAAATGGGCCAGCTAGAAAAGATGTATCCCGAAAGGAACATGAAGGTCAAATTCTTAGCAGCTGCTAAAATCAACCCACAGTATAAGAAATATTGTAAATTGATGAACAGATATTTCAACAACACCTTGTTTAACAAATTATTGCTCTACTCTGGTAGATGTGAACTCGGCAAATTCCTTTGCATTTTGAATTTTAGTTACTCAACAGGGTCCACAAATATTCTTAGAGCTTTCCCTTGGGAAATGATTTAGCTCTATCTGTGCTCAGTAGCTTCCCCATAAATATCTTTGTGTCCGGAGGTTTTGTACTCTGTAGTCTCTGTCTCACTGCACAGTCCTGAACTCATCTTTGGTGTTGTCCGTTGGGGTAGACATTCCGACATCTGTCTTTGATGATAGCATATAGTCAATATTTAAAGTATAAATCATTTTTGGCCACACTTCCATAGCAATCTGAAAATTGTTCTTATGTTGATAACAGCCTTGTAAAGTTTGTAGATCAGCTAAATCAAGCAGGCTGAACTAATTCATGGGACTTGGCTAGAATTTGTCATTTTGAATGATGTCTAATTTTATTATACATTTTTCTTTATTTGTTAAACTAAGAATTAGAAACTGGTCATTTATTTCAATTCAGGCTATGGCTCCTTAGTTAAATGGAGGCCAGTATAAAGTCCTTAGGGGGTCATGAATGCAGCCTGAGAATAGGACAGGTAGGCTCATCAGTTAGGAAAGAGGTTTACTTATGTCTGGTAAAGGTCTGTTATTGCCATGATCTGGTCATAACTTCATATCCTTCCATTAGTGGCTCGCCCTTGCAGGTAGATAGGCCCACAGGGTGGAATTCTGCCTTCATCAGGCACCGAGTTTGTAAGAAAACTCCCACTTTATCCATACAAACTTGAATTTAAAGAGTTCCTACCTAGATACCTCTCTGATCAGTCCTTTATTTTGTTGATTGGGTTCTCCTTTTTCTTATCTCATTTATCTGATTCTAACACTATGGATGGGACTAACCTAAGATGTAAATGTGCTTATGAGCTTTTGCTACAAACTCTTGAAAAAGTCAGATGCTTACCAACAGTGCCTTTCATGTTCTGCAGTCTGACCTAAGCAGACCTATACAGATATCCCTTCCTGCTAATGTTCACAGTACAGACATCATCCAGGAAATTCAAAATTGCCTCTCATGTATTCATATTCTTTAATAGAGAATTCCCAGCATGTCTTCATGTAGCATGTTTTAACTAAGTATCTGTGATGTCACAGATGAAACCTTCTTTTTCAGGTGATGTCCCTCTAAATCCTTCTTAGAGCTCCACGTGCGGGCATCTCAGTCACTTATCCCCTCCATTGTGCTTTTCTTTGAAGTCTTGACACCAACTCCTTTCCTAGTCTAATCTTTTGGTTAGCAATGGCACATTTTCAGGCACAGAGATTAGTTTATATCATTAATCATGTGATATTGGAAAAACAAAATATGCAGTCCCACCTAACATCCTTCTTCCAAACAGTAGTGATAGTAGCAGTGTGCAACTGATAGAGGAGACATAGTGACAACAAATGAAATGTTAGCAGGTTTAAATAAGTACTGATGTAGAGAGTCTCAAAATGTAACTAATTTATGCTAAAATAAAAGTTTTATTGTAGGCATCATAGGACATACCTGTAATGACAGTTCAGAAAGCCAAAACAGATCACTCTTAATTTCTAGACTACCTTAGACTAATAAACAAACAAACAAAAAACCAAAATGACAAAATAAAACAAAAATGTCAAAAATCAAAACACTCACACACAAAAAAGTGCCACTAAATGAATTGAGTACATATTCTGTATGGAAAAAAAGATCAAATCTACATGGAACTAACATATGACTGAATTCATTTTCATGTGTCAAAGGATAGCGTAACTCAACTAGTTAATTTTCATAGGAAAATTATGTAGTATGTTCTGTTATTTTTCCCATGCACATATAAATTTGAGAGATTTAACCAAAGATGAGTAAAATCATTCCATGTCATAAGATGTGAGTGAAACATGATTTGGTTCCAAGTCATGTGAAGCCAGAACAGCCACTCTTAACCACTATATCAAGCCTTCCTGGAATATGCCACAATACTTCTTTATGCATACCTTTTGAAAGAAGAACTTGATAAAAATTATGCATAGGTGCTCTCTATATAGATTATATAGTTCCAAGAATATGTTATGTAAAATTTTAGAGGATAGCCCTATTCTTTAGACCGTTGGGCACATTCTAAGGTTTGGATATACCAGAGCTGAAATCTGTGAGATTGTTGGACACATTCTAAGGCTTGAATATATCAGAGCTGAAATTTGTGAGATGCACAGTTTTCAGAAGAGATCCACAAAGCCCCAGGGCAGGAGATGAAGAGGTAAGTGATAGAGGAGAGCCAGAGAAGGGCATGGTATAGAAAGCCAGAGCCCAGGGCAAGCCAGACCTTCTTTGTCATTCCACTTCTGCTTTGTATCAGCTGGTTCATTGAGTTCATAATTTATCCACATTTGTTCAGCATTGGTTGCTCTCCAGTATGTTTCAGGAACCATTTCTTCTGTCATAATTTCAACAACCTCTTATGTAAAGTGGTTATGGTAGTCCTTGTCAAGAGAGATGTTTGAAGAGATTAACTGAGATGTGCCCAAAGGTGTGTTGAGGGGCCTTTTTGTAGATGGTCTCTGGTCTCCTTACCAGCTATCCCCAGACAGAGGTGGAGTATGGGCGTAGGGATTTATGAATAGGTTTTAAAACATGGCCATAAACCAAAGGAGAACGAGATAAGAAGAACACACAAGCTAGAATCCAGGATAAAGTTTAAGGCAAGAGACTGGATCAAGCGCATATATTCAAATCAAGACTGAAGAAGCCAAGGTTCATGATGGAAGACAGTCCCCTCATTTCTTTCTGCTTCCTCTTATATCAGCACAAAAGTTGTATAAAAGAGATGAAGCAAAATCTGGGGAATATGTATGTGTTAATTAACTGTGAGACAAATTAAACATTCCTTTCCTGGGGGAAAGGGCACCTGGGCTGTTGGCTGTCTCCATTCTCTGTTATGGATAGAAGTTTTCATTTAATTCTCAGATAAGGAAAATAAAATCTCAATAATCTTGTTTTAGGTGGGTTTAGTGGCACATGCCATTGATCCCAGGTCTACTTAGTAAGTTCCAGACTAGCCTGGGCTACATAATAAGAACTTGTATCACAGAGAGGGTTTTATAGAGTATAGAATTCCTACTCATTAGGAGTCTGTGTAACCAGCTATATTACTTTATGATATGTATAAGGAAAAGTCTTTTACATGTTTTATTGCAGATCAGCTTGAGCTGTGCACACCTCCATTTCTGCTAAACGTTAATTTTCAGCTGAATAAAAGTTGCTGGTCAATGGGAAGGGCATGAGTGTCTCTGTTTAGGATGTTTCTTGCCCTGTTGGGGACATAGACTAAGATCACAGTTGTGTTCCTGCTTGTAAATTGAACACTAACTGGAATGCAAAGGTGATTTGTTTGGCTGGCTGGAGTTCCAATGATAGCAGCTTGACTTCCTGTTCATCATTATTTCCAGCTATTAAGGTGACTTGATTTACCTAAGTATGATACAACAGTCATTATCCTGTGTTCCCTAATATAGCACTGCAACCAAGGTCCCAAGCATGGGTGTGAATTCTCATTGTTTATACTTGCTCCAAAGCCAGTGGAAGATAATTACCTCCTCAAGCAAGTCCAATCTGCCTACAAATATGACCTAGTGTTCTCTTCCCCAAGCCCTGCAGATGTCTCAGACGAGAAGGTTCTTTCTGGAGATGGGGGCAACTTTCTTATGCATTTTAAGATGTCTAGCCACATCCCTGGTTTCTACCTACTAAATGTCATTGCATTTTCACAATTTTAATAGCCAAAAATTTTCTCCATACATGAGAAAATTATGACCTATATGCTTTGTTGAAAGCTACTACTCTATATAATACAGGGCTGGTTCACACACAAAAATGGGTACTCTCAGAGAACTCAGAGTTTTTCTCCAAGTGCATATAGAGGACTCAGGTGGAATAAATCTCTGTTATATAAATGTTCCATACCTGGGATAACTTCTCCTTCTATAGTGTATGGAAGGTTATACAATAATGTTCTGGGCACTGCCACTGACCAAGCATATGTGGCTAGATTTCAAAGGAATGCCCAACTTACTGCCTCAGTAGAATGGCCCAAAGCAAGCGCCAACTCTGTAACAGGCTGGCAACCTCACCTCAGCAGCCAGCTTGTAGGTAGAACAGTTGGCTAGGGACTTGGCTTCCTTTTTTTTCTGGAAAGGCAGAGAAGATATTTTTACAGCTGGGAAAGTTCCATGCATGACTTCTTTGTGAAGTTAAAAGCCAAGACCAGGCTGCAAAGTTTGAACTGGATCTTCTAGTGGCTCTTTGTAAAACACAGCCCATGTTCCTGGCTGAGCATCACCCATGGGCACCATGCCCCCAACAGGCCTGATCCATGGAGCAGAAAGCCTTAGTTTTCAGTTTTGCAGCAGCAGCAGCCTTTAGGCTAATTAATAAATCATCAACACATTTGTGGTGTGAAAAATGAAATATTTATGCTCGCCAGAGTAATATTTCTGTCTTGCAGCCCCATGCTCTGTTGATGCCTGATGGAGGATGAAGTAAATACCAGCTGGTGTAGAATGAGTGGAATATAATTACTCTCTACAAAGTTAAGTGAATATTAAAACACAGAAGTCATAGATGCTGGCACTTGTCCCCCTCTAACTCTGTTGCCCAATCAATGGCTCCCTGACCTGATGTTTGGCTCCAAATGCGGCTTCCAGCAGGGTCTCAGCAAAAAGTTTGTTTGTGAAGAATGTAAATGCAGCTGGTCAGAGGGGGCTGAGAAATATGAAAGTTGACCTCTCTTAATGAAAAGATTTTCCTGAAGCTAGGAAAGGAAGGAGAGTAGAAGAGGAGGGGGAGGAGGAGGGAGGGAGGAGGAGAGAGAGAGAGAGAGAGAGAGAGAGAGAGAGAGAGAGAGAGAGAGAGAGAGAAAGAGAGATGCCATCTCAGAAAGTTCTAAACTGGTTGACCTTGAGAAAGGTCGAGGTGAACTTTTATACTTGGATACTGTATACTGAGGTAATTTTCCACCACGTGATCAGAAACTACTGCTTCAGAAATTAATTATCACAGTTCTGCATGGTGGCATGGGTGCAGGTAGAGATCAAATTCAAGAGCAGCCAATCAGAGACCAAATTAATGATCCACATATGTCAATATGTCAAGGTGACGGCAATGAAATTGCAGGGGACCACTCAGCAAAAGCAGGGTGTGGCGAGTGGCTTTGACACGTAGAACACTTGGTCCCTTTACAAACATGCATGCTCACACTCTCATTCATTTCTTCAGCACACAGTGCACGCTCTTTATATGTTTCCATGGCACGCTTCAACTTGTGAGAATGACTTTGAGCACTATTACTTAAAATATTTAGGTATTCACCTGCCACTTGCCCCTATATGCTTACAGTTTTTTAAGCATGTGTAATTATGCCCCTGTCTCACAAGAGGCACTTGCCAATGTCTAGAAATACATTTGGTTGTCACAACTCTGGGAGTAGAAGATGCCAGGGAGGATGGATTCTCCTAAACATTTGCAGTGCACAGACATTCTCCCACGACAAAGAACTCTGCAAGTTAAATGTCAAGGTTCAGATAGAAATGTCAGGATGAAGTAGAGAGACTCTGCTCTGGAGTATTTCATAATAGAGTTGAGATATACTTTTTTTTTAAAACAGCCACAACTAATCAATGCTAATGCTGTTTTTAATTATGCCCAGATGCACCCGTGGCCATTATAAGTGTGAATCTGGGTAAGGATTTTAAAGATATATTAATGTTCACCGGATTGCTCACATCATGAGTGTGCACACTTAATATTTGAACAGCACCACGAAATAACATTGTAAAGACAACCTCCTGGGCTTCAGCAAGCAAGCCTCACAAGTTGGGGTGCAAGTCCCAGAACTAACATGGTGGAAGAAGAGAACTGAACCCTGCAATTTGTCCTCATGTATGGTGTCATAGATGTATGCACCTCCCAAAAAACGAACAAAACCAAATAAATAAAGCATGATAACAAAGAATAAAACGAACTTCCTTAATTTACCTATCAATATGCAGTTGGCATTACCTCCTTACTGAGTCCGTACTGATGTTGTATATCATCCATCTTTCTAATCTAATTGGTTCGTTTGTGTCCTATGATGTGAATAAGCCAGGTGCCATTTTGTGTGTGAACTGCCATTTTGTATTTGTGCACTGATGTCAAATGTGTCATCAGTGTTACTTGTCCATTTTCCTTCTGAATTTTCATTTTTCCTATTACTTAGTTAATAGGAATTACTTAGCAGATATCACATATACTTCATATTAATAGTTTTATATTGCACTGGTAAGATCCATGTTGTATCTGCCTTATCCTACTACCTAGAAAGTTTAGGAAAGAGGCACTGTGTGAAATTTATAGTAGTTGGGAAATATTTCATTGTTTCATTGATGGGTTTGGCCAGTTGGTGCTGTTTTGGGGAAGAATGCAAGCCGGTAGAGTATGAAAGTAGTTGCTGCTCTTCCTTGCCTGCAAGTGTCTAATCCTACATGTAGATGATCCAGAAGTTTTATATTGACATTTTAAAAGTAATGTGATATTATAATTACAACATAACCCTATTTCTTTTCTTCCTTTCCAACCCTTCCACGTGAAAAAAAATCAGTCTCTTTTTTTCATTCTTTGTTGTTACACTTATTAACACACACACACACACACACACACACACACACACACACACACACACACACACACTAGTTCAGGCCATATAATTTTACTTTGATATCCGTTTTCAAGATTTGAAATTTGATGTTGGATGACCAGCTGCTGTGCTCTTCCCAGGGGAAGACTATTTTTTCTACTCTCAGGATTTCGTGGTTCTCCATAGCTCTTCGTTCAGAGTTGAGGCCCCCTTAGCTTCCGCCATCCACTTTACAGTCCTGTATTAGAAGTGTCATCCTTCTTCAACTCATGCTTAGGCAGCCATGGTGGTGAGCCCTCATGGCTGTAGCTTTTCAACTTTCTCGTAGACACAGCCTCATAGCAAACTTCCTGTTCGTCTGGCTCTTACAATCTTTCCACCAAGTGTTTCAATGCAGCTAAGAATCAAGAAATTTCCCCATCCAGACTGGACCTGTCAATGGTTGTTGTCACTGTTCACGTCTTTTTTGGGTAGCCACATTCTTGAAATGCATAAAAAGAGCACAGAGGGAGGGAGGAAAAATTAGTTTTCCTCAGGGATGAGTCTGCTAAAATACCATGTGATCATCCCTAAAAGCATATACATAAGCAACACTAAATGGACTTAGAAGATTATATCATATATTCATTCACATATATGTATGTATACATATATATTTATACATATATATTCACATATATACATATATATGTATGCATGTGTGTGTGTCACAGTAATAGTTTTCAAAATAGAACACGCATTTGAGATGAAGTCACTGGGCAGGTGTTTGGAGGGAGGAGAGGAAGCAGAGAAATAATATACAGTACATATATATATATATACACATATATATTGTTTAATTAAAAAAGAATCAAGAAATTCATTGCAGTGTTTCTCCTTCCTTCACTGTTATCCATTTCTGTGGAATATTAGGTCAAACCACAGCAGAAGGCATATCAAAAGCTTTCTTTCTGTCCACCTTGACAATGGATAAGGAAGCATACTAGACCATGGTTCCAATATGGATCCCCAGGAGTGGAGAGAGAGCTGTACCCCATCCTCAGTAGCATGGAGTCCTTAAAGGTTTAACACACTGGGACAGAGCCTTCCTTACTAGACTGACCGTGTAGCAAAGAGAAGTGGAATAGACACACCCAGTGCTCGCAGACCTGCTTCTGAGAGGAAGAGGAAATTCCCTCCACCTTTACTAAGAAGATAAATCATATCATACTCCATAGAGAGGGAGGAAGTGAGGAGAGAGACCAAGGCCAAGTGTGTTGTGTTAGTGATGACCAGAAGGAAAAGCATAAATGAAGGGATTTGGTGCCGGTTTCTGTGCTCTGTCAACTCCTTTAAGTCCTGTAAAGTGTCCGCTCCTTCTTTTCTCTGCCATGTTGCTTGCAAATGCTTGTAGTGTATGGTGTACTCTTGCACATCATCTCTGCTGCCCTACCACACATTGTTTCTTCCTTCTACCCTTTGTGTTGATTCCTGAAGGCCACATAGTAATTCCTCTTCTTGCAGTTAATGTTCTCAAATGTCTGTCTATGGCTTCCCTTTATTACCTCCGTCTTCTGTCTTCAAGCTTGTGGATGAAGCCATGAGGGCGGAGGATAGCCTAGAAATGTCTTGCTTCTTTTTTAACTAACTCTATTTCTTCCTTCATCTGCAGAGCTGTTCTGTGTTCCTTCACCACTCTTCCAGATAATTTTTTAAATCTGTCTTTCGTCTCTCTGCTCCCTATTATATAAATGCTTGCTTTCCCTAGACTATCACCTTCAGCTATCGTCTCAGTCTCTGTGAATGCCTAGGAAATGCATGACTCACCAGTCACGTATGTACTAACAATTCCAAATGTGTATCTTCTTATCTAAACCTCACACACTCACACCTGTGTTTGCAATGCTCTGTGAATATTTATATGGTGTTTCAGGATGCCATTTCAAATGCCACAAGCCTAAATCCTACTTTGCTTTCTATATTTGACTCAGTTAATATAATTAGCATCTGTTTAATTAAAAACCAAGACATTGTGTAGAATGCAGCTCTACCTATTTTTCAAATTATAGGTTTTATTATTATTTGATTTACACTAACCTAAAACAGTCTTTACAACTCAGAATTTAAGCATGCTTCCCTATACACAGGCCGAACCACACATGTGATTAAACATTAAGGTGGGTGTTTTTGTAAAGGTTTGTGTGTGTATGTGTGTGTGTGTGTGTGTGTGTGTGTGTGTGGTGGTGGTGGTGGTCATATATACATTTAAGTTGGTGGAAACTGAGTAGGGTTAATTGCCCTATGCAGTGCGATTGGCCATATCCAATCAGTTGAAGGGCTTAATTGATGAAACACAATGTGCATTGAGCAGAAGGCATTCTCCTAGCAGTTAGACTGTAAATAATTCCTGTATCTTCATCCTGATGACATATGGTTTTCAAGGCCTCATAACCATGTCTGGCAATTTCTTGATATATTGTCTTATAGAGTTGAGTACTTATATATGTACCAGGTTGAGTCTATTTCACCATAGAACCCTGATGTACAGATTTCTCCAATTATTTATAAACGAGGTCATTCACAGTGACCTTGTATGTGTAAAAAAAATAAGATAAATAACCCAGCAAAAATAGCCAAGAAAAATACCTTCAAGGCGGAAAATGGTTCAAAGCCACCACCTATAGAGCTATGTCATGAAAACGCAGCCAAACAACTACTGTTCTGGACCCACAGCAGAGTTTTCAGTGCCCATGACTGTGTTGCATGAAATTTTCTCCTGTCTTGGAATAGTCTTGAGTTTTCTTTGCTTGGCATTTCTCAGGATGGTCAAGCAATTTAGATGTGACCTTCCTCTTGCTTCCAGTAACACTGTTTCTATTTTTTTAATCCTGATTCCATGTTCAATGATAATCACTTATGTCTGTGTTGACACCCACCCCAAATTGACCTGCTCAAACACTGCAGCTCCTAGCCCTAATACCTTTGTCAAAGGAGATATCATTATTTCGTAGCTCAATTCTCCCCTTAAATTCTTCTTATTCTTAGGTTCAATTTACTCAATTCCTTTGGTAGAGATCAAATCTGTACTCTCCTCTCTGAATCCCTGGCATTCAGGCATTCCATGCCTCCTCTCAACTATTGTGCTCAAGGGTTTTTCTAATTGCAGGCAGAAAACCTAAGATTGCAAGAGCAGCTGACTCCTGAGCATTGCATGTTTCATAGGTGCTGGTGGCCCCCTAGACTGACCAGGATAATAGTGACTTTAAAACTCAAACAGGAGGTGACTTTGTAGGAAACGGCTGCTTCTTGCTCTGTTGACAGTCATAGGTTCAGATTGTCAGACAACTTCTAAACTTCCCTTAACCATTGAGTGGCCAAGTTCTTTCACTTTATTTCAGTCCCTTTTGAGGAAGAGAACTGTATGTGTCTTCTCTGATGAGACCTTAGGGTGAATGAAACTCACAGAAAAGTCAAGGCATAGTGCCCAGTATATGTTGCCATCCATTGGCTGGTATGATCAGAGGTAACCTAGGTTGGATTGCTTGAATTAAAAAAGAAACAACTGTGAATTTTACCGCAAGTTGCAGAGTTCTTTGTTCAGCTCCAAGGTTACAAGTTATTGGCTGGTAGGCCCCTAAGATCAGATATTTTAGCCAATGTAATCAACATACACTTCCGTGTTTACCACTTACGATATAACCTTGAGCAATTGTTTTATTTTTACAGTTTCAATTTGCTAATCTGAGAACCCACTCTTCACATTGTATGGGAAGTAAATGAATTAAATATGTCACAGCAAGAAGTTTCTCAATAAAATGGCTATTGAATCCGGAATTGTCCATATCTTTTCTGTTATAGGCAATCAGAATTCTCTCTTCTTTTCCCCAAGTCTCTGTGTAGTAAGCTTGCCAAAAACACTCAGACTATATTAACCTTGCAGTAATAAAGAAAAACAGCAAGCTAATTTGGGAACTTTCCAATAGCAAAATGTCTATTAAAATTTGAAAATGGTATAAAAACAATATGACCACAATAGCTTCTTTCTGATTTGCTTGGGAACCGGAGGTGAGAATTGTATTTCCAGTTCTCAGCTTCTGCTGTTTGCTTCCAGAAAAGACAATTTAAGTGCCTGTTATTAGAGTCTGTCAATAAATTCCAGAACCAAAGCAAATCACACTCAGCTGACTGACAGCTACAAATTAATTTTGCTCTCTTAAACAACTACCCAAATGTTCCTGCAGCTGACAAGCCTCACTGTGTGCTCTCCTTGCTCGGTGTGGTTTGCTCCACCTGCTATCATGTACTATAAATTATTTTCCTTTAACTCAGCTCCCTTAATAGGAAACAGGTCAGTGCGTTAACACACACCTGGGCAACGTAGCCCTGCTGTTTCCAGTTCTGCCTGTTGACAAAACATAGGTATGTTGTAGATGTTCCTGGTAAAAATATCCTCACATCTATAGAATTAATTCATTTCAGTTTATGATTTCTTACAGATTGTGTGTGTGTGTGTGTGTGTGCACGCATGTGCGTGTGCATGTGTGTGTGCATGTGTGTGTGTGCACTAGCTGACCAAACACTGTGCTAAGTATTGGAGCTGTCATAGCATAAGAAAAAGAAAAACACAAATAATTCATTATAATTACAGTTATAAAAGGCAGTGAAGATACAAAGACAGTGTAGTGATTTTTTATTAAATTTAATTATTTTTCCGTTTACAACCCAGTATCAGCCATTACTCTCCTCAAAGTACTTCCTTGCCCATGTCCTCCACCCATCTCCCCTTCTTTTTTGAAGTGAAACCTCCCTCTGGGTGTCAAATCCCCTCTGCCAACTCTGTCACTGTGGGATTAGGCACATCCTCTCTCCCTGAAGCCAGAGAAGGCTGTCCACACAGAGGTGCAGAATCCACATGCATGCAGGCAGGCAGGCAGGCAAGAGGCTCAGAGATAGCCCCTTCACTCGTTGTTTGGGGGACCTGAATAAAGACCAAGCTGCTCAGCTGATACATATGTGAAGGAAACCTAGGTCCAGCTCATGCTCGCTCTTTAGTTGGTGATTCAGTCTCTAGGAACTCCCAAGATTCCAGATTAGTTGACTCTGTTGTCTTGTTGTGAAGTCCCTGTCCTCTTTTGGTCCCTCAGACTTTCTCCCAACTCTTCTAAGGTTTGAGTGTGAGTCTCTGCATCTTTTTCCATTGGCTTCTCAGTGGAGCCTCTCAGAAGACAGATATGTTACGTTCCTGTCTGCTAGTATAATGGAGTCTCAGTAATAGTGTCAGGGATTGGCTCTTGCCCTTGAGATGGGTCTCATCTGGGATGGTCATTTGTTAGACATTCCCTCAGTCTCTGCTCTTTCTTCCTGCACATCTTATAGAAAGGTCACATTTTGGGTCAAAGGCTTTGTGGGTTGGTTGCTTTCTTTTTTTTTTCTTTTTTTAGGAGCTGGGGACCGAACCCAGGGCCTCGCGCTTGCTAGGCAAGCGCTCCACCACTGAGCTAAATCCCCAACCCCCAGGTTGGTTGCTTTCTTATCCTTCCATTTGAAGTCCTTCTTGGCTATAGGAAATAGCCACTTCAGGACCCATATCACCTACTGCTAAGAATTGTAGCTAGGGTCACCCCCCCTTAGACCTCCTGGGACCTTCCCCATTCCAGATCTCTAACAACACCTAGTTATTCCTCCTCCCACTCCCCCGACAGATCTCTTCTCTCTCTTCTGCATATGCTCTCTACATATGATGCCCACACCCCACTTCCCTCCTCATCCTCCTTTCTATCCTTCCTTCCATCAATCTCCAATATCTATTTTGATTCCACTTTTAAGAAGATTCAACCATCCTCCCTGGTGGATGTTATTTGGCTTCTTTGGGTCTGTGGATTGTACCATGGTTATCCTGTACTTTGTAACTAATATCCATTTATAAGTGAGTACATACCTTGCATGTCACTTTGGGTTTGTGTTACCTTACTCAGGATGATATATTCTAGTTCCATCTATTTGCCTGCAAAATTCATGACGTTGGGTTATGAAAATCTTCCTGAGAGTGGCTACTTATCTGTTGGTATTTCAAATGACTTCTCTCTCTCTCTCTCTCTCTCTCTCTCTCTCACACACACACACACACACACGCACACACACACACACACACACACACACACACACACAGAGTTTTAAATGCTCTGTAAATGCCCATACATTTTGTATATATGTACACCCGTGCTATTACCATCCAGGTCAACATATCAGATGGAGCTTTTTAATCTCTGAAAAGGACTTTATAGTCAATACTTTTCATCATCAAGGCATAAGTATCCTTTTATCATGATGGAGTCATTTTGCAAGTTTTAATTTCATGTACATAGATTCATATCAGCAAGATACTCTCTTTCATAACTGGCTTTTTCAGATCAATGTCCATCTATGAGAGCCAAATATGTACAACGTGCACTTGCAGTCTTCTTGATGTTGTGGAATATTCCATTACTGATGCTAACATTTGTAGGATGTGGTCACATTGCTCAGAAATGACCAGCTGGAAGGAAGCAAATATATATTTGGCAGTGATTACAGAAACATTACATGAATGTGGAGTGGATACAGAAAATTGGGATTGAAAAAAAAAACTGTTGTTAATCTTCAAAGGATATAGGCGTATTGGAAGATGCTTAAAATGGACCAGATCTTTGGTATCATCAGAGGTATTTAAATCTGATCCATGGTGTGATCAAATGTGTTTGCCACGCTACTCTTGTGTAAAGGTGACAAATCCGCAGGCTAGCAATTAGAATCCAAAGGCGGCGGGAGAGTAACAAATCGAGTAGCTTGAGTCATGAGATAAAGTAGTGAATTAATGACTGACAGACAGACAGACAGACAGACATGAGGATGGAGTAAAAAACATGTTTGGGCAGAAAAGAGAGAAATTAAAGAAATGCCTTCCTAGATTAACAACTGAGTTGTGAACTAAACCACAAATGGCTGGGAAGTTAAGCCACATACAAACGGGACATGCAAAAGTACCACATAGAAAAGTGATGTGCAAAGGTGAGCGACGTGCAAAGGTGAGTGACGTGCAAAGGTGAGCGACGTGCAGATCTTGTGGCTACTCACCCTCACCCAGGCACACTTGCCTTACCCACGTTTATCTTAGTATCAGTGCTCATAGGACAAGAAGGATCAGAACACACAAAGGAATTATGCATATTTAATTTAGATCTAGGTCTGAATTCCCCATGGCTGCCTTTCTGTCGTTTTGCCATTTCGAAGAATAGCATACCAGGGCTTTTTATCCCAGCCCTGTGGTGGTAGCCTTTCTGAGAGAATAAATCCGAAGTAGTGTTGGCAAGAGCCAGTGACATTTGCCATGTTTGAAAAGGCCTCATTTTGAAGAATGATTATTGATTATTTTTCACATTTCAGATCATTCCTTTGATGCCGCCTTTTACTGGCCCTGGCGTGTGACCCTCAGCTGTGTTCCTGGCTCCTTGACACAGCAGTTCACCCATAAAGAACACGCTGTTCTAAGAGCCTCTCACCCTGAGCCCGTCCACAGGAGAAGTCACTGTTTCTCTGAATATTTCATTACACAAAGAAGCTTCTCCAAGTCTCGCCTGTGTTGTTGAAACATGGAGAATATGCTTATGACTGAACACCAGTGATGGGAAGTGTTCAGGGAGAGGAACCAAGTGATAGCAATACACTTCGTTGGACTAGCAATTCTGAGATGGCTTCATCCTCCTGGGGACTTGAAATCCTAGAGAAGAGCAGTGTCGCAAGGAGATAGTAGCAACTGTGTAAGTGTTAACTTCATGCAGCTGATTATGGAGAAATAGATATTGTAAAGGATTGCTTTGTTTGAGTTGCAAATATTGAGCTAGCTTCAATATGAAGCATTTTGCTGAATTTCTTCTCCATGGTGATAGAAGAGCCAAGGAGGGTTTTCTCTTGCGATGTCATCTATGCTAGCTGATTCACCCTCACCCTGACCTAGGAGGCATTCAGCCATGGTCTTCTCAAGAGTTAACTGCTTAAAATTATAACTCAGAATTAATTCATATAATAACAACAGTTATCGTTGTTTTTCACACATGCTCCTTTCCTCAAAATATTCTCCATAAATGGCATTTGAAAGGGCAAAGTACTATTTTGGGTTCAATACTATTTTCATTAATGTGTAAATGGAAAGGAAACTCTGTAACCACGTTTCTAAAAATGATTTCATGTAGGATATAAAGCAACAAAAGCCACACATGAGCTGGACATATGGGAGAAGCTGGATTCAATGGTTCTAATTTCAAAATGACCTACAGATTTCTGAGTATGATACAGGTTATGTGTTCAACACTGAAAAGAAGAGTTGCTACTTATATCCAGACCAGGGTTCCACATGAACTCTTTCCCTGTGCATTAGCTAGTGACGAGGTGTTGCTAAGGAAAATATTAGGAGATACTGCTGTTTCAAATCCTCAAGTAAAAATCACATCACCTGTTGTTATAAACAATGTAACTAGCTAGAAAGTTTGGTCCTCTAGGGAGTCCTCCTGCAAAAAAAGATGTGAGATGCAACTTCAGTGGTATCCCTTTCCCAGAGGCTAAACGAGAAGAGGCAGCAGGGATGTTACTATGTAATACATCTGGAAGAGTTACATCCTTGAACAACACAGAGAAAAAGCTTTTATGCCAATGATGAAACAGGGTATGGGTTGTCTGGGTTTTAATGACACATACATGACATTTATTGTGGTCACTTTCAAATTTATTTTGCACATCAAACATAATAGTGAAGAGCTTTTGGCAGTGGGAAATTTTTATTGAGTGATTACTTTGGGCTTGGCATTGTATTAGGTACTTGTGAACATAGCACAGTCAAATTTATATCTGACAATTGCTGTAATGTATTCCCTCTGTATTACTGGGCTTTGAGATGTTCAGCATCATTGGACAAAGAAATGTTAAACTGGATCCATGCTATGATTATCCAGCCTTGGAGCCTAGAGACTATGTCAAGGTGACTACCTTAGCCTCTTTCTTTTAAAGACTTTCTCACCTATCCATTCAATCCAGAAGGCATTATTGAGCAAGAACTAGGCCAACTGTTGAAATCACATCAGTAAGAGAGAAAATATAGTCTTTTGCAGCAGGGAAAGTAAATGTTCATAGGGAAAACTGAATGTAAACTAAAATTATGTGAATACCCATTTAAACATACTTAGGAAAATGGTGATGGTGAAAATCTTGGTGTATTGTAACAGGTTTAAGAGGGCTCAGTGCAGTTTAGTGCATCAGAGATGCCCATGAGCGGCAGGTACTGCAGCTTGGACCTACGGTAAGAAGACGTATCTGTCAACAGACTATGCCGGCAGAAGGAATGGGGCAGAGATTGACTGGTAGAGATCCTGCAATGGGAAAGGCCAGTGTCACTGGGCTGTGGAGAGAAGGCTGAGAGGAAGCAGACTGATGAGGCAGAGCTGAGCTCATCAAGAGTTCCAGAGCCCAGACACATGGCAGAGGAAAGCAGGGATCCGCTCCCTGGCTAGGCATATTATCGTAGATGATGAGAAAGGAAATGATGATGGATGTCCTGGCTCTAGCATCATTATAAAGTATAAATCTAGAGATGGACAATGCATTAACCATTTGTGGCCTTCTTCTTAGGCTCTTTTATAGATGATTATAGAAAAAACTTGTTAAAACCGATAATCAAAAAATTAATAAAGGCATATTTTACCAGAAATTGACATTGATGATGCAATATTATAGAATATTAGATACAGGGGATTTATGAGTCATGTAAGAATTGAGCTATCAAATTGTGAAGGGTATTGTTTCCCTAATTACTTTCTCACTCTGCTCATCCTTTAAGTAGAGGAAGTTTACTGATTTGGTTGAGTTAATTTTATACCCAGCCACTTTGCTGAAGTTGTTTATCAGGCTGAGTAGTTCTCTGGTGGAACGTTTGGGGTCACTTAAGTATAATGTCATATCATCTGAAAATAGTGTTATTTTGACTTCTCCCTTTCTAATTTATATCCTTTTGACTTCCTTTTGTTATCTGATTGCTCTGGCTAGGACTATGAGTACTACATTGAGTAAGTATGGAGAGAGTAGGCAGCCTTGTCTCATCCCTGATTTTAGTGGGGTTGCTTCAAGTTTCTCTCCACTTAGTTCAATGTTGGCTACTGCTTTGCTGTGTATTGCTTTTACTATGTTTAGGTATGAGCCTTGAATTCCTGATTTTTCCAAGATTTTTAACATGAGGGGGTGTTGAATTTTGTCAAATGCTTTCTCAGCATCTAATGAAATGATCATGTGTTTCTTTTTTCTTTGCGTTTGTTTATATATGGATTTCATTGACGGATTTCTGTATATTGAAGCATCCCTGCATCCCTGGGATGAAGCCTACTTGATCGTGTTGGATGATCATTTTGATGTGTTTATTGGATTCTATTTGTGTGAATTTTATTGAGTCTTTTTGCTTCAATATTCATAAGGGAAATTGGTCTCAAGCACTCTTTTTTTGTTGGGTCTTTGTGTAGTTTACCTGTAAGCGTAACTATGGCTTCCTAGAATGAATTCAGTAGTGTTTCTTCTGTTTCTATTTTGTGGAATAGTTTGGACTGTATTGGCATTAGGTCTTCTAAGAAGGTCTGATAGAGCTCTCCACTAAAACCCTCTGGCCTGAGATTTGTTTGTTGTTGTTGTTGTTGGGAGACTTTTAATGAATGCTTCCATATTTAAGGAGTTATGGGATTATTTAGATGGTTTATCTGATCCTGATTTAACTTTGGTATCTTCTATCTGTTTAGAAAATTATCCACTTTATCAAAGATTTTCCAGTTTTGTTGAATATAGGCTTTTGTATTAGGATCTGATGATTTTTTTAATTTCCTCTGATTTGTAGTTATGTCTCCCTTTTCATTTCTGATTTTGTTAATTTGGACACACTCTCTGTGCCTGCTGGTTAGTCTGGCTAAGTGTTTATCTATCTTGTTGATTTTCTCAAAGAACCAGATCCTGGTTTTGTTGATTCTTTTTTTTTTTTTTTTTTTATTAACTTGAGTATTTCTTATACATTTAATGTTATTCCCTTTCCGGTTTCCGGGCAAACATCCCCCTCCCTCCCCTTCCTTATGGGTGTTCCTCCCAACCCTCCCCCCATTGCTGCCCTCTCCCAACAGTCTAGTTCACTAGGGGTTCAGTCTTAGCAGGACCCAGGGCTTCCCTTCCACTGGTGCTCTTACTAGGATATTCATTTTTGCAACCTCGAGGTCAGAGTCCAGGGTCAGTCCATGTATAGTCTTTGGGTAGTGGCTTAGTCCCTGGAAGCTCTGGTTGGTTGGCATTGCTGTATATATGGGGTCTCGAGCTCCTTCAAGCTCTTCCAGTTCTTTTTCTGATTCCTTGTTGATTCTTTATATAGTTCTTTTTATTTCTACTTGGTTGATTTCAACCCTGACTTTAATTATTTCCTGCTGTCTACTCCTCCTGGGTGTATTTGCTTCTTTTTGTTCTAGAGCTTTTAGGTGTGCTGTCAAGCTGCTGATGCATGCTCTCTGCAGTTTCTGTCTGCAGGCACTCAAAGCTATGAGTTTTCCTCTTAGCACTTCTTGCATTGTGTCCCACAAGTTTGGGTATGTTGTTCCTTCATTATCATTAAATTCTAAGATGTCTTTAATTTCTTTCTTTATTTCTTCATTTACCAAGTTATCATTGAGTAGAGCATTGTTCAACTTCCATGTGTATGAGGGATTTCTGTCCCTTTTTTGTTATTGAAGACCAGCCTTAATCTGTAGTGATCTGATAGGATGCATGGTATTCTTTCTTTCTTTCTGTAACTGGTGAGGCCTGTTTTGTGACCAATTATATGGTCCATTTTGGAGGACGTACGGTGAGCTGCAGACAAGAAGGTATATTCTTTCGTTAAAGAAAGAAATGTTCTATAGATAACTGTTAAATCCATTTTGTTCATAACTTCTGTTAGTTTCTCTATGTTTCTGTTTAATTTCTGTTTCCATGATCTGTCCATTGATTAGAGTGGGCTGTTGGAGTTTTCCCCTATTATTGTGTGAGGGACAATGTATGCTTTGAGCTTGAGCAAGGTTTCTTTTATGAATGTAGGTGCCCTTGCATTTGGAGGATACATATTCAGGATTGATTTTTCCTTTGATGAATATGAAGTGTTCTTCCTTATCTTTTTGATAACTTTTGGTTCAAAGTTGATGTTATTCGATATTAGAATGGCTACCCCAGCTTCTTTCTTTGGACCATTTGCTTGGGAAATTGTTTTCCAGCTTTTACTCAGAGGTAGTGTCTGTCTTTGTCACTGAGTTGTGTTTCCTGTATGCAGCAAAGTGCTGGGTCCTCTTTCCATATCCAATCTGTTAGTCTATGTCTTTTTATTGGGGAATTGAGTCCACTGATATTAAGAGATATAAGGACGAGTGATTGTTGTTTCTGTTATTTTTGTTGTTAAAGGTGGAATTATGTTTGTGTGGCTTCCTTTTGGGGGGGGTTGTTGCAAAAATATTACTTTCTTTTTCTGTGGTGTATTTTTCCCTCCTTGTATTGGAGTTTTCTATTCATTTCCCTTTGTTGGGCTGGATTTGTGGAAAAATATTATGTAAATTTGGTTTTGTCATGGAATATCTTGGTTTCTCCTTACATGTTAATTGAGAGTTTGGCTGGATATAGCAGCCTGGGCTGGCATTTGTATCCTATTATGATATCTGCCCAGTATCTTCTGGCTTTCATAGTCTCTGGACAGAAATTTGGTGTAATTCTGATATGTCTGCCTTTATATGTTATTTGACGTTTTTCCCTTACTGACTTTAATATTCTTTCTTTGTTTTGTGCGTTTGATGTTTTGACTATTATTTCATGGGAGGAATTTCTTTTTGGTTCAATCTATTTGCAGTTCTGCCCGCTTCTTGTATGTTTATGGGTATCTCTTTGGTTATGTTAGGGAAGTTTTCTTCTATAATTTTGTTGAAGATACTTACTGGCCCTTTAAGTTGGGGGTCTTCATTCTCTTCTATACCAATTATCCTTAGTTTTGGTCTTCCCATTGTGTCCTGGATTCTCTGCATGTTTTCAGTTAGGAGTTTTTGCCTTTTACATTTTCTCTGATGGTCGTCTTAATGTTTTCTACGGCATCTTCTGTCCCTTGAGATTGTCTCCTCTATCTTTTGTATTCAGTTGTGATGCTTGCGTCTATGGCTCCTGCTCTCTTTCCTAGGTTTTCTATCTCCAGGTTTGTCTCCCTTTGTGATTTCTTTATTGTTTCTATTTCTATTTTTAAATCCTCGCTTTGTTCAATTCCTTCATCTGTTTGGTTGTGTTTTCCTGTAATATTTTAAGGGACTTTTTGTGTTTCCTCTTTAAGGACTTCTACTTGTTTACCTGTGTTGTCTTGTATTTCTTTAAGGGAGTTATTTGTGTCCTTCTCAATGTCTTCTATCATCATGAAATGTTTTAAATCCAAATCTTGCTTTTATGCTGTGTTGGGATATCCAGTATTTGCTTTGGTGGGAAAACTTGGCTCTGATGATGCTAAGTAGTTTTGGTTTCCGTTCCTTAGGTTCCTGTGCTTTCCTCACAGCATCTGGTTGTCTCTGTTGGGGTCTTGTGGTCTCACAGTGGCTTGACCTTCCTGTAACTCTGTGTGTTAGCACTCCTGGAGACTGGCTCTCTCCCAGCATGTCTAGGTACAGAAAGCTGTGGGACCAGATCAGCTACGGGCGCAGGCAGAAAGCAGAAGAGTTCTGTCCCAGAATGCTTCTGGGCTCATGTGTTCTGAGGGTTCCAGGCAGGTCCCTGGATACAGAAGTCGTGGCCTTGCCTCTGCTTTCCAGTGTGCCAGTGCTCCTGGTGACTGGCTTCCAGCTCTAGGTACAGGCAGATAAAAGAAGGATCCTCTCCCTGACTGTTCCTAGGTTCCTTTGCTCAGAGGGCTCTAGGTGGGTTCCTCCTGGGCCAGGAATATGAGCAGAAGTAGTGGTCTCCTCTGCACTTTTGAGATTCCAGCTCTCACCCCCACAAGATTTGGGCACAAAGGGCTGTGGGACCAGGTCAACTGTGGGTGCAGGCAGAAACTGGAAGATGCTTCTATCTTTAGTGAGAACACACTATGATGGTTCATGACAGGAGAGCTAAAATACAATGTCTTTAAGCTAAGACACCCATCTTTTCAAAGTGTACCCCATCTTAGCAGGTGTCATTGTCTCAAATCCATGGATAAATGTCACCCTGCTCTCTGAAGTAAGGGTTTGCATCTGTCCTACCAGAAGCACAAATTCCTGCTAAGATTATTTTCTTTCCTTTCCTCCTTCCCAGACTTCTGTTTAAACTAGACCATCCTTTCCCTTGCAAGGCTTTAGCCCAGACATAGCCTTGGGACCCCAGTCTAAGACTCCCTTTTGCCTTCTGCCTAAGTATCTGGGAAGCATGGCATTCCTCTATGCAGAGCTGAGCTGCTGTGTAAACAATGCATGATTTTGAGGCACCTAGTCATCACAACTGAAGCAGAGTAGGTCCAAATGGGTAGGGCTGAGATGCAGCCTCTCCTATTAGGTGAGGCAAGATACAGGATGGCAGAGGCTATTTAGGATGCTAACAGCTCAATGCAGCAGACAGACTATGGCGTGACTCTTGATAGGTACTTAGGGTCAAAGCATATTATTGATTTCCCCCCTTTGGGTATGTACAAAATCCTGAAGGACAGGCAAGTTCAGGAAGAAAAGCTCTTGACAGGTCCTGAGCAGTGCTTCTTGCTTCTCAAACCACTTCACATCTGAGACTGCCACGCAGACACTGGTTCCTGACCTGGCCCAGGTACATCTGTAAGTCAGAGAAGCATATGAACAACAGGAATCTAATGTCAATGTTGTACTGGGGCTTTCTGAGATGTAACCTTTGAACAAAAGAGAAATGTATTAACTTTCTATGGATGCCTCTAGAAAATCTCTGCAAAGGAATATATTAAAAGGCCTTTTCTTAACAGTCAGACTGATGGGGACACAGAACCTGGAGAGAAAGATAAAGTTTCATAAGCATGAAGGGATGTAACTCTGGGGAACTGGACAAACAGCATTTTAAATATAAATTGATCCATTGGTAAAGATACGGTGAGAGGCTGTGTGGTGAATATTCCCTATGGTCATCGTGTGTGTTTAGCTGAGGCAAAGGCATGGCTTATTATAAGCACACAAGAATTCCTGAATCACTGGGGAGCAAGGCATGGGCTCTTTTCTGCAGTCAGCTCACGACCTCATCTCTGACCTGCATAGGACAGTGAGGAATCAAAGCATAGAAAGTGCAGAGATTATTAACCTGTGAGCATGGTGCCTCTCTAACACTCTAATGACACAACTAAATTAACTTGGGAGCACTCTTGTCACATCTTCCCCTGTCCCTTTGGCTTAGACATTGTTGCCATCTTGAATATGGCCACTTTAATATCCTCCATTGCTTCACTAAAAATGTTCTTGTCGAGGTTCTTTAAAACTGCCAAATCCTGTGGCTGCCACCTTTGTAGGATGCTACTCTGCTTGTTTTGACACAGTTAATTACTGTCCATCATTCTTGTAACAAACCTGTCTATTTCTTTCTTTTTTCCTTCTGTAGCTTCCTGTTTCTGTTTCTCTCAGAGGTACCTAGGCTCTATTAAAATCTGCAGTGCCTTCTTTCTCTAGATTGGCTTCTCCTTCTCTGCCCATTGTTGGCACCACTGCGCCATACCCAGTGACCTTAAATACTCTGAATGTCTCTACCAAATATACTGCCTCAGGAGTAAGAGAGAGGTTGATCCAGGTGGGGCTAACTGCTAGATGTTCCTGTGAATTTTGAAATGGATATAAGAAAGCACATCTCTTTGGATATCTGTGTTTCAAGAACAAACTAAAGAAAACAGGAGTAGGCTAGCCTGTATATTGGAAAAATGAGTTTGCCATATGAGAATCAAGCACAGAAATTATAGAGGAAAGAGGAGGGGCAAGGCAGAAACTGCTACCAGTGTTTCCTTTGTGTACCTGCTCTTCAGGTGAACCCTCTTAACTCTGATTCATTTCCTGACGATTTTAAGGAAGAATGTGTTGATGTTAAATGACAATGTATGGGCTAGGGAGAGAGGATTTCTGTCACCATAACACTAAGGAGTCAGGGAAGATAATCTTTGAAAGCAAACTTAGATACTCTTCCCAACAAAGACATAATTAAGGTGAACAACACAGTACATTTTCCTTTCTTTAGAGTCCTAAAGCTTGCTTGCCTGTAGTGCCCAGGTAAAAAAAATGTTGCTATCTCCGTACTCAGCAAGTAAAGACAGGATCCTGGGGCTAGGTGGCCATTTAGTCCAACCAAACCAGTGAGCTTCAAGTTCAGTGAGTTTCTTTCTCAAACAAGTATGGTAGAGAATGATTGATGAAGGCACGAGATGTCAACCTCTGACCTCCACAGGCATACACACACCTCAAGTTCACTCCCACACATATGCAGATACACACACATGAATATATGCACAAAAGAAGAAGAGACTAGAAACAGAAGTAACTTCCCAAAGTGACTCCTCTCTGTCTAGCACAACATCTTCATTTTATTTGTTTTATTGTCTTTCTTCCTCCTTGTTCTTAAGAACTAGAAATGGGGCTAATCTGATTTTTTAAGAGTTTCTCTCTCTCGTGTTATTTACATGCATCATTTTATCAACAACAACCAATTCATACAGCAACAATTTTGGAATTAGAAACATCTGTATAAAATGCAAGAAGAAATTAAAGCATCCTCCTCCTAGAGTAAACGATTTGCTTTGCCTGTGAAATCATAGAAAGCTGTTACCTAATCTTTCGGTGGGCAGCTTCACCTGCCCACCAGAGTCACCGCGGAATCCCTCTAAACAGACACTTAGCAGAGCCTTGATATGTGTACATGTCTGTTGTGGCAGAAATGGGAGTTGACACCAAAGCCCACTGTCTTATGCTGCATCCATTGTTGGTGTTGATTGGTAGAAAATAAAGAATAGATTCCTCCCTAACCAATGAAAGATAAACTACTATCCTCTTGTGTTCTTATTACCAAGATGAATGCCATAAAAATTTAAATACTAGGTATGCTAGTGCCCTCTTTCATGGCTGTGATCAAACGCTGCCAAGACAAAGTTTTTTTATTGAATATTTTTATTTACATTTCAAAGGTTATTCCCTTTTCTGCTTTCCCATCCATAAATCCCCTATTCCACCCCCTCCCCTTCTTCTATAAGAATGTTCTACCTCTCCAATCACCCCCCTCCTGTCTCTGTACCCTGGCATTCCCCTACAATGGGAGGGTCCAGCATTGGCAAGACCAAGGGCTTCTCCTTCCATTGGTGTCAAACAAGGCCTTCCACTGCTACATATGCAGCTAGAGCTATGGGTCTGTCCATATGCACTCTTAGGGTGGTGGTTTAGTCCCTGGGAGCTCTGGTTGGTTGATATTGTTGTTCTTATGGGGTTGCAAGCCCCTTCAGCTCCTTCAATCCTTTCTGTAATTCCTCCAACTGAGACCCCGTTCTAAGGTTCTAAGTTCAATGGTTTGCTGCTTGCATTCACCTCTGTATTTGTCATGATCTGGCCGAGCCTCTCAGGAGACAGCTATATCAGGCTCCTGTCAGCATGCACTTCTTAGCTTCATCAATATTATCTAGGTTTTGTGCCTATATAAAAATATGTATGCTGCATCCCTAGGTGGGGCAGGCTCTGAATCTAAACTTTGTCTCCATATCACCTCCTATGAATATTTTTGCTCCCTCTTTTAAGAAGGATTGAAGCATCCACCCTTTGGTTATTCGTCCTCTTAAGCTTCATGAGGTCTGTGAATTTTATCTTGGGTAATTTGAGATTTCGGGCTAATATCCACTTATCAGTGAGTGAGTGAGTGAGTGTGTGTGTGTGTGTGTGAGAGAGAGAGAGAGAGAGAGAGAGAGAGAGAGAGAGAGAGAGAGAATGGGTTGCCCCATCCACTCAGGATGATATTTTCTAGTTCCATCCATTAGCCTATGAATTTCATGAAGTCATTGTTTTTGATAGCTGAGTAGTCCTGCATTGTGTAGATTGTGTAGATGTACCACATTTTCTGTATCCATTCCTTTGTTGAAGGGCATCTGGGTTCTTTCCAGCTTCTGGCTATTATAAATAAGGCTGCGATGAACATAGTGGAGCAAGTATTTTTGTTGGATGTTGGAGAATCATTTAGGTATATGTCCAGGAGTGGTATAGCTGGGTCCTCAGGTACTAATATGTCCAATTTTCTGAGGAAACACTAGATTGATTTCCATAGTATTTGTGCCAGCTTTCAATCCCACCAATAATGGAGGAGTGTTACTCTTTCTCCACATCCTTGTCAGCATGTGTTGTGACCTGAATCTTTGATATTAGCCATTCTGACTGGTGTGAGGTGGAATCTCAGGGTTGTTTTGATTCACATTTCCCTGATGACTAAGGATGTTGAACATTTCTTTAGGTGTTTCTCAGCCATTCGATACTCTTCAGATGAGAATTCTTTGTTTAGCTCTGCTCCAGAATTTTTAATAGGGATATTTGGCTCCTGAAGTCTAACTTGTATATATTGAATATAAGCGCTCCATTGATGTAGGATTGGTAAAGATCTTTTTCCAATCTGTAGGTTGCCATTTTATCCTATTGACAGTGTCCTTTGCCTTACAGAAGTTTGCAGTTTTATGAGGTCCCATTTGTCCATTTTTGATCTTAGAGCATAAGCCATTGGTGTTGTGTTCAGGGAATTTTCTCCAGTGCCCATGTGTTCCAGGCTTTCCCCCACTTTTTCTTCTCTTAGTTTGAGTGTGTCTGGTTTTATGTGGAGGTCTTGATCCACTTAGACTTAAACTTTGTACAGGGTGAAGTATCAGTCAGTTGTATTCTTCTACATGCTGACCTCCAGGTGAACCAGCACCATTTGTTGAAAATGCTATCTTTTTATCCCCTGATGGTTTTAGCTCCACTGGGAAAGATCAAATGATCATAGGTGTGTGGATTCATTTTTGGGCCTTCAATTCTATTCCATTGATCTACCTGCCTGTCTCTGTGCCAATACCATACAGTTTTTATAACTATTTCTATAATACAGCTTAAGGTCAAAAAGTTCTTTTTTTAATGAGGAGAGTTGTTGTTATTCTGTGTTGCTTATTATTCCAAATGAATTTGCAAATTGCTCTTTCTAACTCTATGAAGAATTGAGTTGGAATTTTGATGGGGATTACATTGAATCTATAGATTATTTTGGGCAAAATGGTCATTTTTACTATATTAATCCTGCCAATCCATGAGTATGAAAGATCTTCCTATCTCCTGAGATCTTCTTCAATTTCTTTCTTAAGAGACTGGAAGTTCTTGTCATACAGATCTTTCACTTGCTTGGTGAGAGTCACACCGAGGTATTTTATGTTGTTTGTAACTATTGTGGAGGGTGTCATTTCCCTAATTTCTTTCTCAGCCTGTTTATCCTTTGAGTAGAGGAAGGTTACTCATTTGTTTGAGTTAATTTTATATCCAGCCACTTTGCTGAAGTTGTTTATCAGGCTTAGTAGTTCTCTGGGTCACTTAATTATACTATCACATCACCTGCAAATAGTCATATTTTGACTTCTTCCTTTCCAATTTGAATCCATTTGACCTCCTTCTCTTGTCTGATTGCTCTGTCTAGGACTTCGAGTTCTATATTGAGTAGTATGGTGAGAGTAGGTAGCCTTGTCTCATCCCTGATTTTAGTGGGATTGCTTCAAGTTTCTCTCCATTTAGTTTGATGTTGGCTACTGCTTTGCTGTGTATGACTTTTACTATGTTTAGTTATGAGCCTTGAATTCCTGATCTTTCCAAGACTTTTAACATGAGGGGGTGATGAATTTTGTCGAATGCTTTCTCAGCATCTAATGAGATGATCATGTGTTTTTTTTCTCCTTTGAGTTTGTTTATATAGTGGATTACGTTGATGGATTTCTGTATATTGAAGCATCCCTGCATCCCTGGGTTAAAGTCTACTTGATCATGATGGATGATTGTTTCAGTGTGTTCTTAGATTCTGTTTGCAATAATTTTATCGAGTCTTTTTGCATCGATATTATAAGGGAAATTGGTCTGAAGTTCTCTTTCTTTCTTGGGTCCTTCTGTGGTTTAGGTGTAATCATGACAAGTCTTAAAGGAGAAAGGGTTTGTTTTGACTCAGAGTTTAAGGAGATGCATTACTCATGATGGAGAAGGCACGGAGCTGAGGCTGGCTGCTCACTTCCAGCAGAGTAAAATGGGAGAATGAAATGAATAATGTCATGCAAGCTTCCTTTTTCCTTTTTTATTGGAAATTTTATTTATTTACATTTCAAATGATATCTCCTTTCCCAGTTTCACCTCTGGAAACTCCCCATTCCATCTCCCCTACCTCCTGCATCCATGAGGGTGCTCTCCACACACCCACCCACCCAATCAACCACCCACTCCTTTCTCCCTCTCAATGCTAGCATTATTCTACACTGGATCATTGAGCTTTCCCATGACCAAAGGCCTCTACTCCCATTGATGTTTGACAAGGCTAACCTCTGCTCAATTTGTGGCTGGACTCATGGGCCCCCTCATGTGTACTCTTTTGTTGGCGGTTTAGTCCCTGAGAGTACTGGGGGTTTGGTTGGTTGATATTGTCGTTCTTCCTGTGGGGTTGCAAATCCCTTCAGCTCCTTCAGTCCTTTCTCTAGTATCTGCCTCAGTATTTATCAGGCTCTGGTAGAGCCTCTCAGGAATCAGCTATATCAGGCTCCTGTCATCATGCACTTCTTGGCATCAGCAATAGAGTCTGGTTTTGGTGTCTGTATATGGGATTGATCCCCAGATGACACAGTTTCTGGATGGCCTTCCCTTCAGCCTCTATTCCACACTTTATCTCTGTATTTCCTCACTTGAGTATTTTGTTCCCCCTTCAAAGAAGGCCTTAGAATGAGATGAATGAGGTTATGCAACCTTTTTCTTTTTTCCCTTTTCATTCATCCAAGGACACTATCCCACAGACAGTGCCATAGTCAAGTTGGAAAATACCTTCACAGATGCAAGCGATGATGTGTCTTTTGAATGATTCCACAGCCAGTCAGCTCAATAATACAGAGTAATTGTACATACCTAACAAAGAGTTACAATAACAACACCTTGGTCTTTATCACACTGATTGGCAAGACATAAGGTAACACTGTATTTTCCCTTTGTTCCATCCCGAGTTTTTCTAAAAGAGACCAGATTTGAACACACGTATTATTGGACATCAGGATTTTTATTTTTAAAGCCATTTGTTTTCTCATTTACTCACTTTGTGTTGGTTTGTAATACTGATTCAAAGATGCACATGACATTGTATGAACATATTTCGTGTTTTATACACACAGAAAGTCATTTACCCCAAGTTATGTCTTGTCTTTTAACCTCACTTCTCCACTTTGAAATTCAGCTGAATAAACTTGGAGTAATGGTGGTAAATCAGAGAGAACATTTTGCTGTTTTGATGTCAGAGCAGGACCTGAATCTGAATCCTAACCGCGCCCCCTTCTCTGACTTGTGCAATGAAAGTTCCATCAATCTCATGAACCCCCATACTTCTCCTAGATAAACTTTGCTCATATTATCTCACTAGTAGTCTTTCAAAAGGATTAATTGAGATAACACAGCTAAAAGCTCTGTTCAGATACCAAAGTGCCATTCAAATTTAAGTGGCCCCTTGTGATTCCATTCTGTGAGACAGGCTGTGATATTTGTATCCTAAAATAGACCTACCTATTGTCCTTCATATCAGTTATCTTAATTCCAACTTATGTTATTGATAGTCATATTCACGAAATCTCAGACTATTGTTTTGAATTTGTCCTCTTTCAATGACTGGTAGCATTGTGTGGGTTGAATGCCCTGCTTAGCTTTTCTCTGTTGTGCAATGACAGGAAAGATTGCCTTTTATGAGGACTGACCTATTCATTTTGTGAACTCTATTATCCAGTCTAAACATGGCCTTCAGATCCATCCACTTGTCTGTTTGTTACCAAATTCATTCCTTTCATTTCTCCTACTTTGTATTTCAGAGGCTTGTATTTCCCAGACTTCCTTGCCTGCTGGCATTGCTTAGTAAGCCTTATGTAATAAAATCTTCCTTTAAAAATATATAGTAAAATTTGCCAGCCATTTATTTTAGGTCTGGATTTTTATGTTTATTAGGAAAGACCTTGTTCTATATAAAAAGAATGTAAAATAATCTGGTATATCTTATAGGCCATTTATAATAATAATAAAACAAAGGTATGTTGGAAATTGTACCACATGCTTATATTTTCAGCACTTAGTGTGGTGAGGCAGAGCCATTGTGGGCTACATAGTCTGACTATGTTTCAAACAAATAAGCAAATAAAACAAAAACCTAATAAAACAAGAGGTGCTTTTTGCTTTTAGTTTTTTGTAGTCTCCTTAGAATCTGTCTGTGTATCCTGTGGGATATCCATTACCCTCCCAAAGGAAGTGTCTCTACATCATGTACTGAATAATTTAGTAATCTCATTCTTTTCTCACTATGGGAAAGCCTACCTTCTGCTTATATACATGAGCTACACTATTACATTTCAAAAGATGACCAGGTCAGATATGTCTATACATTAAACATTCTATGCTACTAATAAATCTAGATAACACTTTCCCACAAGGTTTGACAACATATTGTTTCATCACCATATTTTACCATCAAGATGTCGGCATGAAGCCATTGGACCTTGTTATATTTGGAGCACAGAGTGACTGTTTCTATATAACTAAACACACCTCTAGTAATATAAGGGCCTGAAGTGTGTTGAAGTTATATAGAAACTCCTAAGTAAAGGTTACTAGTTTCACTTTTAGTTTAATCTATATTTATTTGTATATTTATATAATTGCCTTTAGTTTTTTCCTAACATCATTTGGCATGTGTGTGTTTGTGTGAGCAGGTGTGTGTGTGTGTGTGTGTGTGTGTGTGTGTGTGTGTGTGTTACATCTATGTCTCTGTGATTCCTTGTATTATGTTCTAGAATTTTATATGGGTTGCTGGTCATTTGAGGAAAGAAAAATTTTAAATGTAGTTTTTAGATTTATAAAATCCAATTTTGTTTAATTATTAAATTCCAATACACTAATTGTTATGGATTACATTACTTTCTCAATTTTGAGTTTATTTTATCCCTCATTCTCTTTTAGCTAAATGCCTCTTTCTTGTTTCTATTATAAAAGAAAATAGGGAGCCAAGCAAGAATAGGTGTTGGAAATATTTACAGAAGCCTGGTATTCACTAAACAGCAAAATAGTGGAATTTATGAGAAGGGAGAAATGGGTTTTCCAAGGACAGAAAGCTTTTCTCTAATAGCCCAGCTCTAAACTTTCTAGCTTCCAACAGCAACACACACAATATCTAAGTTATCAACCACAGCATTGCCTAGATGAGCTATCCTTTGTGCTGAACAGTTAATCTTCAAGTCCCACCCTGACTGGATATGAAAGCACCTAGGGTGTATATTTCTGAGCATGTCTGTGAGGTTGTTTCCAGTGAAGTTTAACAAAAGAGGGAAGACACACCCTCAATGCAGGCGGCATCTTCTCCTGGGGAAGGGTCCTAATCTATATAGGAAGAGACAGAGGAGGAAGACAGTCAGGCACCCATATTCAATTCTGCTTCCCAACAGTAGACATGATGTAACCAACGGCCTCATACATCTGCTACCACACTTAGCCCAACTATGATGAGTTGCATCACTTCAAGCTGTGCACCATAATAAACCTTTCCCTCCTCATGTGTCATTTGTCAGGTATTTTGTCTAAGCCATGAAGAAAGTAACTAGTTATCCTGCTGCCACAGCTTCCCGCGTGCTGGGACCATAGGGGTGTGCCACTACATCAAAGCCCAGGTGCAGTACTTGGAAGGAATAATAATGGAGGGATGGATGGTGAACAATTTTCCTCCAACATCCCTCAATTGTGTCGGTGAAGATCTCAATTCCCATAATTAGCAGAAAGGATATTTCACCTTGAAAAATCCATGTTGTTGCTTGTTGACTAGTCCCTTTAGTTTCCTTTCGAAACAGCTATCCTTCTGGTTTATGTGAATAATTTTAAAGGTATATTCTGTGTATAGTGCTTCTAATTATTGGGCTTCTCTTTCAGGTATGTAATTACAGATAATATAGGAGGAGATAAAATTATGTAGCTAATATTATTCCTTTCAGGTAATGTACCCTTTGAGTATTTAATGTCTCTGGGTTTTCTGATAGATATAGTTACATTCATATTTTTATGATTTCAAATAGTACATTTTGGGATATAGAATAGTAAAATGTATAACTTCTATTGAGGATATTTAAGTTACTATAATTCTGACTATTGTAATTAAAAAATATGAATGTTATCTCATTCATTTTTACATACATGAATGACTGTCTTTATATTTATCTATATGTAATGGACACATGCTCTTGGAAAAGTGTCACCAGTTAATATACAGTATTCTAAATCCTCACTTCATATGATCCTCCATTCTTACCAATGTCACTGAGATGTGAAAGCCATAATTCTTAAAAATATATCTGATTTTATCCTTGTGAACATAGTCATCCAAATATTCACTTCTCACTTTAAATTTCTATATTTGAGGTTTTCGCATTTTAATTTGTCAACATTCTTTCCCATTCATGGGTTTTTAATAGTCCAGTATTTTTCAAACATCAAATCATTGTTATTTACTGTGATATTCAAAGTTGCCAAAATATGTGCACAATTTAGTTTTAACAACAATATTTTTATTGTCATATAACTATTAGTATGCATGTAGTCAGTTGCACCAGTCCTTAATTTCGAATGTTCCTTGTTTAATAATTTCTTCATTTCCTATATGTTAGGGAGATGCCTATGTGCAAATGTTTAATTCTGTTCATGTGCAAAGATTTAATTTATTTGAGTAACAACTGGCATAGGAGGCCATTTTTGTTTCTTTTGTATAATTGATACCTATTAGAAATGTTCCCTCTTTTGCCTACCCATTCCCATATGTATGTGATTCTCTGGTTCTTTTCTTCTGTTATCTTTCTATTGTTGATGGTAGTCTGTGTGTCTGACCTACTACTGCAAATGATTAATGCAATAATTGTGTTACTCCATGACTTTAATTTAACTCCTGGTATTGGATAACAAACATCTCCACCTTTCCCTTTTTTGGAAAAGGTAGGAAAGAAAGAAAAATCTACAAGGAACTTTGTCCACTATAAAGGAGGTTGTCTCCCCACAGCTTATTTTCCCTAGTCCTGTGGACAGGTGACTTGCACTTTTTTTTATGTGGAAATGTTACAAACATGATCCAGAGAGATGAGGATGACCTGGAAATCCAGGATTTTGGACCAGATTTACAGGCTGGATAAGCACTTGACTTGCCTTTTTGTGAAGAGAAGGATAAAATGAATAGTTAAAAATGAGAAGGAAGTGTATCAGATAAAATTCTGCCCATCCATCAATGCCCTGTTCCTAGCTCCAGAACGCCAGCTACACAGTATTTCATGTTCATCTCTGAAGTTTGCTGTGACTTTCTATAGTGCATGCCTGTTCTCCTAGCCACTAGATTTACTTAGAAAGGAATGAAATTACAGTTAGGGTTTCTTATCAGTGGTTAAGCTTTGTCCCTAATGACATTCAGCTCCTCGATTACCACAGAACAAGATAGCACCTTTGCTCCAATTTGCATACATGTCTTCCTCCAACATTCTAATTTGGGGGATGGAGAATACATAGATTGTGTTGAATTCAGGTCACTCTTTAATTTATAGCAGGTATTCCTTTTTTAAAATTTTTAAGATGTTTGCTAACAAATATCATTTTATAAAAATAAAAGGGAGACGACATATATGTATCTAAAATGCATTTATCTTCATAGTTAGATTTAATGTTTGACAGAGTTAGGACACTTTTAGTTCAAACCAGTCATTTCTGGCTACCATTTTCTAGATTAAAGTCTCTGCTTGTTTAATAAAGAAAGATTGATCTTACATTTATAGGCAAGGTTTTGATATATGGCATAGCTCAGGATGTTCTTGAACTTTACATGCTCTTGCCTCATCCCCCATAGTTCTGTGATTATATATGAGTACCAACACACTTTATGTATAATACAGTGTCCTGAGTGAGTGGTAGGATACTGGTCACTGTCTGAAGATGCATCGGATGGCACAGTGTAGATCTAACTCCTCTGCTTCTGAGTTCAGTTCTCATTGTTGGATGCTTTAAACTATAGGTGGACATGGTTTTGTACGTTTACTTTCCAAATCACCCGAATACATTTTACCCATGACAAATTTGGATTTTTGTAATTTTTAATCTTATAATATTTATTTTCAGATGAAAACATAAAGACAACTAACCTTAAATCCTCCTGTAGTGAGAATTAACCTGACTTACTAGTTGCAAGTTCTCAGTGGTCCCTTTAGCTCTCCTTTTATTGATATTATGTGGAATTTATTTCTGCTTCTTTGTTTGCGTTTAGTGTCCTCACTCTCTGTCACATGTGTTTGAATATATGTGCATACAGGTACACACTCACATGTACACTTACATGCCTGAGTATGTGGAATCAGAAGATTTTTGTTGATGTCAGTTTTCTATCTCTACCTCGTGAGTTCTGGTTCCTGAGAAACAAACTCTACTTCAGGATTGGTATTAAACTCTGTTACAAGCTGAGTCATGTTGCCAGTCTTATGGATTACTGCTAATCCTTAAGAGTTCCCAAGATTTGGAATATTTTCAAGGACTCTATGCTGTTGAAATATGTAGCAGCAGTAAGCCCAAAGCAGAGATATCACAACCATTCTGCAATCCTTTGCTGATTCATGCAAACACCTTTACTGATTCATGCAAACCAACATAACTTTTTCAAGAACTTCCTTTTCAAGAACTAATTCAGAATGTCCCCCATTGCCAGCCTAGGAGAGGTCTTTTAATCAATATTTTCCATGTGATATCCCAATGTACAGCCCCATGTGATTTCTCTTTCTGTTTATCCAGCTCCCCCTTTTCCGTGTGTGTGTGTGTGTGTGTGTGTGTGTGTGTGTGTGTGTGTGTGTCCTTGTAGAAATATACATAAATATTGACTTTATAGCATCTCACCTCAAATGTCCTCCAACTTTTCTGGTAGACTCACCTCTTGCTCATAGAGCAGGGTTTTAACTCATTCCTTCTGTTCTTTGTTTTTTGTTTTTTTTTTTTAATTTACATTTCAAATGTTATTTCCTTTCCCAGTTTCCCAGACATAAGCCCCCTATCCCATCCCCCTCCTCTTTTTCTATAAGGGTGCTTCCCTCCCTATCCACCCCCCTTTCCCATGGCCCCCACATTCCCCTACACTGGGTGGTTCACCCTTGGCAGGACCTAGGGCTTCTCATTCAATTTGTGCCCAACAAAGCTATCCTCTGCTACCTACATATGCAGCTGGAACCATGGGTCAGTCCATATATACTCTGTGGGTAGTGGTTTAGTGCCTGGGAGTTCAGGTTGGTTGGCATTATTGCTCTTCTGGGGTTGCAAGCCCCTTCTGCTCCTTCAGCTCTTTCAATCCTTTCTTTAATTCCTCCAACGGGGCTCCTGTTCTCAGTTCAGTGGTTTGCTGCTAGCATTGGTCTCTGTATTTGACATGCTCTGGCTGTGTCTCTCAGGAAATATCTATATCCGGTTTCTGTCAGCATGCACTTTTTAGCTTCCTCAATCTTATCTAGTTTTGGTGGCTGTACATATACAAGGGCCACATGTGGGGTAGGCTCTGAATGGCCATTCCCTCAGCCTCTGCTCGAGACTTTGCCTCCATGTAACCTCCTATGAATATTTTTGCTCCCCCTTTTAAGAATGAGTGAAGCATTTGCACATTGGTCATCCTTCACGAGCTTCATGTGTTCTGTGGACTGTATCTTGGGTAATTCGAGCTTTTGATAGTGTTTTTGACTTTATACTTTTTAGTACCTTTCTGTTTTAGAACACTATTTTCAGATTGCTCAATTTTTCTCCGCATGCAATAAACAATCAGATCTTGATAAGGATAGGAAGTAAAGCATCTCTGAAGGATGTTTTTCCTCTTAGAATAAGTCTGTTTTTTTTTTTAATTGATGTAACCTTATTACTAGGCTGCTTTCTTTATCTGTTTGTGCACGTCAAAGAAGTATCCTCATGCTTGCCTAGGATTGGAAATCAAGAGAGCCTGGGTAGATCATAGAAGAGCTTTCTTTCTCAATTGCTAGGGTGAGATGAGTGGAAGGATTGTGTTAACTATTAACAGATGTTTCTTGTGGACAGAGATTGGCAGTTCTGTGAGCAAATACGAGTAAACAAACACTATTGTCATCCATTGTGTGTTGCTGGAACGACATTCTTGATGCTGATTATTTGTAAGTAAAGGAAGTTTATTTAGTTCACAGTTGAGGGGTGGAAAGTTCAGGAAGGGTAACCACATGATGGTGGCTTCAGGCTCAATCCTAACATCACAGACAGCATCCTGTGAGAGATGAGAATATGACAGCTCCTAGAGCAAGAGAAGAACCAAGGGATCACTCCAAGAAAGCTCAAATACTCATCTCAGAACTAGAAGTTCATCCACTGAGGAATCCAATCGACTCACAGTGAAGACTTCATGACTCCTCTTAAAGACCTAGCTATCCTTATTCCATGCCTTTGGTGGATTAAATTGAATTTTATGGAAGCAAACAGAGTTAAAAACAAAGCAAGCGATGCCTGGTTGTAGTTGTGTTAGAGGGGAGCTCTGCTGAAACCTTTTTCTGATCTCTTTTCTCATTTTCTTCCTTGAGATGGAACCTTCCTTGATAGTTCCTCTAGGTGCACAGTTTCATCATTTCTTTAGTGCAATGTCTATAAGAACAACTCACATGCTGCTCGCACGGGGTTTCCAGGCTGCCTTTGGACAGAGCCAATTATGCTGTGCCAAAGGTTGCCTTCAGGCTCTGTTCCCTGGAACTTAGTCCTGACGTTGGGAGCTTCCTTTCATCCATTCACAAACCCAGGCAAGTCTAGAGGCAAAGGTAGCTTATTTTATTCAGTGCTCTCACTCTGACACAGAATTTGAGTTTCTGTTTTGCCTTTGGGTGCTATGTCTTCTTATTTTCAGGTAGTGATGTATGTTTCTCCCAATTTTATATTTCATCTGCCATGTTAGTAGAGTTGTTCCAGGGACAAATTAAGTGGGTGGATTTAAGTTGTTTATTTAACTGAGAGCCCTGTTGATTGTGGGTTCAGCCTCGCCTCTCTGTCTTCCTCTGGTCTCTAACAGGGGAGGATTTAATGCATTTTGTTGTTTGGCTTTCTTGAAAGCCCATCTCTGATCCCCAGCTCCTTGTAGATCTCACCTTCTCTGATGTTCTGTCACTTTGTTGAACTCTTATCTCTGGCTCTTGTCTGTTTACAAATTTCTTTTCTTGTTTCACTGGGAATGTGTCTTCAGTGTTGTTAGGATGTCAGATCTTGATGTTTTATCGTCCTCCTTCTGCTGACAATCCCCACTGAACATGGTGAGCTTCGTCGCCCCCACCACAGAGTTTTTAGTTATACCTTCTCATTTTGTTTTCTGGCATCTGCCTGGTCTTGCAGTTTTCCCTCCTGTTTGACTGTTAGAGCCATCATATAACTTATCACTAATAATGGGATAATTTTGAAAGAGAAGTCTCTAAAATAATAAAATAGATCAGTTTTAAAAATCTGTCAACAGACATAGTAATTCTCTTATATTAAAGACCTACAAATGGTTTCTGTAAGAATCCTAAGAAAATATTAGCAAGTAAAATTCAATAATATATTAAAAAGATAATATATCATGAGAAGACAAAGTTTACCTGGCTGTATAAGTCTTGTTTAACATTTGAAGATCAATAGACATTATTTATTTGCTTATTGTTTATTTAAAAAGAGAACAACCATGTGGTCATTGTGCCACATATCAGGAAGAATAGGATTTGATGACATCCTCTAGCTGTTAACGTTAAAAACGGAAAAGGAAAATCAGGATGAGCACCTCCAACATGTGTACTGTGAAAAACATACTTATTTTTGAAATATTGTTTTTTAAACACTTGATCTAAGAAGTGATACCATATTGGTTTCTTTCCTTGCTTCTATTCGTCCCAGCACTAGAAACCCCATCAAACTCAATCATCACAAATACAAACACTTCTTGTGAGATGGTTGCTTGGTTGGTGTCATTAACTGACAACATGTGGCTCCAGTAGAAGAAGTAGGTCCCTGGAAGTATCGCCCCAGGGTTCATGTTGCCCTGACAATTCTGTTATTAGTGGAACAATTTATGTGCTTTAGTTTCTTGTCTCAGTGATGTTCTGTCTCATCCTGGGGTCCACACAATAGACCCAGCTAATTATGGACAGGAGTAAATGATATCTAGAGACATTTTCTTTAAAAAGTTGTTCAGTTAATCACCTTGTCAAGATTGTAATATATAGTTGGTATTGCCCTCTCGATTGGGTTAAAAATTGCCATAAGGACACAACTAAGGGAGTATTCATGACTGCACTTCTGCAAAGCTTGAAGTAAGTGGGAACAGCCATGATTCTGGACTGGATAACAAAACATGGACTAGGGAGCCGAGCACAACACGATCTCTCTGGGCTGCCTGAGTGTGAACTCGGGGGACCAGCTGCTTCATATTCCAAAAGAGTGACTGCCAACAACTATGGACAATACTCTCAAACCATGAGTGAAAAGGAAAGTCTCCCTTCCTTAAATTGCTTTAGTCTGGTTTCTGACACAAGAAAAACAGCTGTAACTAGTATAGTGACAAAAAGTCCACTAGACTGCAGGGTAGACAATTAGCACTGAGGAACACATTGCAAAGGGTACAGGTTCATCACTCACTGCCTTTGGAATTTTCACATTTTTTAAAAACTCATAGTTATATTCATTTCTTAATAATGTTGAAGTGTTTATTAAAAAAAGTGAAATGAACAAATAAAAGTAGGAACAGACCATGAAATTGTTTTGAGGTTTACAGTCTATCGTGAATAAAAAAGTCGCAGTGAATCAGTACTCAGCACATCCTTCAATGACACAGGATGACTTAACATTTCTTCTTTCTTAAAAAAATCTCTTCCATGTGTGCCTGCTCTGTATACAGTTTTTACATTATCATTTGACTGGCAGCCAACAGTCTCATGTGACTACAAAAGGTTGACTACTATGGACTGAGAGTACAGTGCTGAGAACCTGAATCAGAAGGAATTTGCAGAAACCAGCCACTCTGCTCTGAGCACATCACATCAACAAGCTTTCTGCATGTAGTCCCTGAGGGGAGAACCTTGTGGAATTTTGCCAGAAATAGGAATGGAGTCTGGCATCAATAGGAGGAGAAGCCCTGGGTCCTCTGAAGGCTTGTTTCCCCAGTGTTGGGGACTGCCAGGATGTTGAAATAGGAGTGGGTGGGAGGGAGTAGGAGCATCTTCATAGAAGCAGGGGGATAGGGGGAATGGAGAAGGGGAGAGAGGCTTGGGAGGGGGGAAAAGGGGATAACGCTTGAAATATAAATATTTAAAATATCCAATAAAAAAGAATCGAGTGAAGTCTTACTGCTCATCATTTAATAATTTTTTTCATACTTATGGGCATTAAAGTACTTTTGTGCATTACATTTGTTAAGGTCTCTCTCTCTCTCTCTCTCTCTGTCTCTGTGTGTGTGCGTGTGTGTGTGTGTGTGTGTGTGTGTGTGTAGTTGCAGCTGAGATGGTAATATTGAAATATGTAATCTTAGTATTTATAATTCTATGTATAGTTTAGAAAGTGCTACTTATGTAAAGAATAGGACCTCTGTAACCAAATAAACCTTTTAACTTTCCTACTATTTTAAAAGATTAAGCTATGATATGTAGTGTATCTACTCACCTTAAAGTGTAAAGTAGATTTTAAATACATATTTATAGAATATATGTACTTTTAAAGATATTAAGAAGAAATAGCACTTTTATATTTAACACATTAATACTTTCCACATATTTGTGAAAATGTATTTTCTCTCTTTTGCAGTTTCTAGGTTAATAAACTTTGTTTATCATTGATTATGTTGTGAGATTGAGTAGTAAATTCACTTTGTCTTTCATTGTTCATCAATGACTGTGTTTTATCTTCATTTATTAAATGTTACTTATATTTGCAGAATTCTACATTGTGAAGCAGTTAATTACCACACATGGTACATTATGTTTGTTGGTGTATTGTGAATAAAATTTATTTTGTGATTTCCAAATACATGAAGCATATTTATTATGTATAGTCAGTATTCTGTACAATAATGTCCAACTCCTTGAACTAAGCCCTTCCCTCATGTTGAAATTTTGTATCCTTTTTCTAAAAGCTAATCTACCTTCTCCTATCCACTGATAGACTGGTGATAATAGAACAGCAGAATATCATGGATGCTGTTCCACTATATTCTGAGTTTCATAGTTTCTAATATGAAGTCTGCAGTCATTTAAATAATTATTCCTTTATATAAAAGTAATAAGTGATATGCACTGGCTACTTTTCACATTTCTCTATCGGCTCCTTAAAGTTGGATAATGTTAGTATCCAGTGTGATTTATAAATTGAATATTCATAAGAAATTTCTGTATAGATAGATGATAGGATTTTTAGAACAAATTTGTGAGTTTGGTGACATTAATTCTTTAAAAATTTCCCCACATTCTTTCCCTTTCTTCAGTTACTCCAATTTTCTGAAAGTTTGAAAACTGCTACCTGGTACATTAAACTGTATTTAACCTATTTCTTAATTTTACTCTCTAGTGATTTATCCTTTCATTTAGTAATTTCTTCTTTTCTACTAGTATACTGATATTAAACACATTTGTTATGTGTTTTATTTTAGGTATTTACAACTCAGTAGAATGTGAGGTTTATTATTTTTATATTTTCTATTCTTTGCTGGGATATCTTAATATCTTTTATTCTAAGTGTACCATTAGTGCATTTTCCATTATTTCAATATTTATTTCTATTTAAGGAACTGAGGTTTTAGATGTCATTATTTAATGATGTTTTCATATGTCATCACCTCAAAGTTTATAACTGTATCTCATATTTTTCCTTGATCTTCGTGCATGGAGTGACTTGACATGATATCTTGAACATATTGGATGTTGTTATATCATGGATTCTTTTGTCTCCCCAGGGCTTTGGTTTCCTGTTAATGTATATTGATCTAAAGGCTAATCCAGTTCTGACTACTTTTACTTTGCCTTACATATGCATGGTTTATATGTATGGTTTTTGACTTTCAAAACGTTTCTTCATATTGTAAAGACTTCTATGAATTGGGGTTCTTGAGTCAGTTGAAAAAAGTGTTTGTCATACCATAATAGACCCTATATTTTTCTGACCTAAGTCTTTTGCATATACGTTTTGGTTGTGTAGCTTCGTGTTCTTGTAGGGGTTATTAAAGTGGGGGTAGAGGTGTCTCTGACTCTTTTGCCTGCTGTTGGTACCCTTTCACTTCAACTGGGTGGCCTCATCCATCCCCGATATGAAGGCTTGTGACATAATATGGCAGCTTAATATGTCATGTTTGGTTGATCTCCCACAGAGGTCTGTTTTGTTTGTGAAGGATAGAAATGAAATGAATCTAGGGCTGAGTGGGATGAGTGGAGGGAGAGGAAACTACAGTTGGGATGTAATACATGAGAGAAATATATATATATCCTGAATCCTTTTAAACCCCTGCAAATCCATGTACAGAATATGACTTTTATCACGGTACTTGCATAGTGAGAAGCAAGATAGAGACATGTGGATGTGTCTTGAACTTTGCAACAAGTTAGTTTGGGCTTATAAAGCTTCAAAACAACAATATGCCCTTTCTCAAAGAAAGGTATAGAGATTTGGTAACACCTGAGGATATTTTCTAATCTTTACGTGCATGTCATGGAATGTGTGTGGCCAACTTACACAGGAGTGTTCAACCACACACACACACACACACACACACACACACACACACAGAGAGAGAGAGAGAGAGAGAGAGAGAGAGAGAGAGAGAGAGAGAGAGAGAGAGAGAAACAAGTTCCACAATGTTGCTTCTATTCCACTTATTTCTCATCTCCCTTGCTGTTCACTATGATTACTGGTTCCAGATATTTTCTGACTGAACAGGCCCCATTTTTAAAATTGTATTTTTATCAAGGTTGGTTTTCTGTTATGTTTGTTACTGTTATGACAATTACAAGAGAATGGCATTGTAAATATGCAAAAGGAGAGAGACACAAAGAGAAGGAGAGAGGAGGGGAGGATAGAGAAAAGGAGGGATAGAGGGGAAATGAGAGGGAAAGAGAAGAGAGAAAGAGATAGGCAAAGAGTAGGGAATGATGGGAGGAAGGAAGAGAGGCAGATGAAGGAGAAGCAGAGGGAGAGAAGGTGAAATATCTCCTCACTAATCTACTAGATGCATTTTCTCTATCAATATCCAGATAATTGGGTTTTTTTTCAAATTTTACCTTAAAGACAATTCAGAATTCATGATTAACAAATTTGGGTGGGTGAACTTGTTAGGGATATTCTCCACAGTGCACGTCACCTACAGAATTTTAAGATTGTCCCAGCAAGGAATAGAAACCGGCACAGGCTCCTGGACACAAGTGCTTTACTGACACTGGACATCTTGATAATTCTAAGCTGAATCTCTGACTTCGTGCTAGTGTTATGTAAAACATAAATTATATACTTAACAACTAGTCTACACTAAATGTGTGGATTTGTGTGTAGCTGAACGTTGTAAATCAAGTCTCATTAAAACATCAAAATATTAAAGATGCATTTTATAAAATAAAGCATAATGGACCGCAAAGCAAGAGTTTAAAATAAATGAACTATCAGTTTTCATACAAGTGGAAAAAAATGAGTCCCCTTATCCAATAACTGCCACTAGTTTCATATTGAGGCATAGGACCTCACAGCTCTTTCCCCATCCATTATGAACTATTGATGAGCCCAATCTTATACAGGTCTTTTCCATATAATCATAGTTACAGTGAGCTAATGAGAGCAACAGCTAGCTCATGTCTAGAACTTATCTTTTGCTATTCAACTCCCTGCCTACCCCCAACCTCTGACTTCGTTTCTGCCTCCTCTTCTGTGATGCTCCCTGAGCCTCGACTCTATCATCTCTTTTTCTCAGCACTCTGGCCAGTTCTGGATTTCTGCATTGACTGTCTCTCAGTTCTGCAAGAAGCTTCAAAGATGGAGGCTGAAGACGAAACTGCAGTTACAACTATGAGTATTTAAAGGCGTGTTTGAAAATAGGAGTATTAAGCAATGTCCTGGCAGTAAGATTTCCCACAGGGGCAGTGATCTCTCTAGACATGGGCTTTAGAGCAGGTTTCTAGAGTCACCATATGATCTTTCCAATAGAGCAGTCCTCAGATCCAGTCACAAAGTAGCTTGATACCTTTTAGGTACAGTCAAGACAGTACTATGCCACAGTGTACACATTGCCTGGCAGAGCAGTATTGTAGTTTGCAGGATTCACAAGTAGGCAAGATTGTTGTTACATGGCACCTTTTAGCACTATGAAAGCCAGACAAGAAGAAGGAAACTTCCAGCTCAACTCAGCTCAGCTCAGCTCAGCTCAGATCAGCTCAGCTCAGTTCAGCTCAGCTCAACTCAATATGATTTTTCTCTGTCCTATGATTGTGGTGTATAGTACCTTCTACAATATGATCTTTCCAGAAAGTTCTGGGAGGTACCTAAGAGCAATGACAAAACTTTGTACTATTTGGGGGACTTCTATGGCCAGTACACTATAAAAGTTGTGACGAGGAAAGAATAAAATAATTTTATGGCAACTGTTGCAGGGACAGAAATGCCAGAGCCCAAGTGCACAAGTTCCCAGTCTAGAGATTTTCCTGTTGTTCATGTTTGCCCTTTCATCTCTGGAATGATTGACAAAGAGAACAAAAATATGGATTCTTCTCACCATAAAAGTAGTCAATATTGCTCTAGTAAACTATAAATTTTTTTAAGAACTTGGCACTCGAATGTCTTAACTGAAGCTGTACTTGCAATAAGGAATGGTATTGTGATCTAAGAATAGAGCAGTCTGACATGGAGCAAAACTTATACTTGGATCTAACGGGAGACAAGCAAAGTCTTTTGAAGCGCATACTACTATAATCTGTGCTTGCACAACGTGTCGCCATTCTGCACCTGCATAAAGCAGAGAGTGAGCAATCGATTTGGTTTGAGAATCCCAGAGAGCAGCAGAAAGGTTTTGACATTTGCAGTGGGTCTTAACAAAGTTGAATAATAAAGAAAGAAAGAAAGAAAGAAAGAGAGAAAGAAAGAAAGAAAGAAAGAAAGAAAGAAAGAAAGAAAGAAAGAAAGAAAGGAAGAAAGAAAGGAAGAAAGAAAAGCAAAGACATGGACTCTTGAAACTGTGCAATGAGGAGAATTAGGGAATGTTTAGACAATAGTGCTTCAACTTACAGAAAGGTGAATTTGCAAGGGTGGCCTGAAGTCAACATTGAAAAGAAGGTATTCCATGTGCCTTTACGACAAGACTCAGAAATACCAGAAGGCTCTGAAGTCCTCAACATCAGGGACTTCTATCAAAGTATGTCTGCAGAATGAAACGTTTCAACACGGTGGGGAAAATATTGAAGGGAGAAAGATTATCGGCAGAGAGCTATTAGAAAAGAGTTGAGGCAATGCATGTGAGGGGTGATTCTAACAAGGAAGGAAACAGAGAGACAGTAATGATGGAATTGCTAATCCTGGAAGCGAGAGACGATTGGATGGCAGTGAGTAACATGTGTTGTGTGGTTTAAGGCTTGCAGCTTGGCTCAGTAGATTGCTAAAACAGAATCCGTAAGAGGAAGACCCTTTAGGATGTAGGGAATAGAAAATAAAATGGACTTGGGGAATATTAGCATCAATTCTTCTTTAAGACATCTCCATGCAGGTATTCATAGGGTAATTAGCATCAGATTGCATGTGGTCAGCAAAGAAGTATTATAAAAATTACTCATATTAATAGGTTTAGTTTTAGATATGGGGACAGAGGTCTGGAAATAAAATGTACACCCTAGGAGTAACAGAAAAGAAAGGTGACACCAAAATCCTCTAGGACAGAAAAAAAAATTTTCAAAAGCAACTCATTTATGGAAGTGTGAAATTACAGAGCTAGGCCAAATGGGATAATTCATCAAAGAGCCCAGTGTAGAGTTTGTTTGTTCTCCATGGACTTCTTCTGAACTCTTAATGGAGGAGGGCTCAGGGGTTGGGATGTTATAAAAGACAAAGACTAAAAGCAGTGAAACAGGCTGGGCTCGCAGGTGGGGAGGGAAGAAGTAGATGTACGCACTTGTGATGTTCATACAGAGGAGCTGTAAGAATGTGAGGTAGCAAAGGCAGAGTGCACGGAAACTGCGGGGGAGGACAGAGAGTAAAAATTGAGTTAGATTGTGCCCTCTGCAACTTCTGCCATGATTAAGAGCATCACTGAAGGGCAACAGCATCTAATAGATTCTTGCAAAGTATGTTTCTTGGTCTTTTTACCCTTGGGCTAGCTTTAATTAATTTAGATCAAGAGATAATACCTGACAATTGTGTAAGATAAAGCAGGAAGCAGGGAGCCATGCTGCGGCTGATCTGGAATGAAGTGGGAAACAGTTTCACAGTATCTGAATTTCAGCTTCTGTTTTAGCACCAAGAACTAAATGATGGGAACCTCAGTGTCCAGAGGTGTAATTAGTACTACTCCTCTCCTTTCTGACTAGTAATGATTCTAGATAGATAGATGATAGATAGATACATGATAGATAGATACATGATAGATAGATACATGATGATAGATAGATGATAGATAGATGATAGATGATAGATAGATAGATGATTGATAAATAGATAGATAGATAGATAGATAGATAGATAGATGATAGATAGATAGATAGATAGATAGATAGATAGACAGATAGATAGATAGACAGATTCCATCATTGCACCTTATAGATCAAAGATCTTTGGCAAAGGCTAATATTATTATTAAATATAATCCATCCTTCTAAAAAGATGTTTTGCTATACACTCATCTAGGGGCATTTCCTGGGGCAACAAAAGTTACATGTCAATTGTTACCTTAAGGATTTGGAGGCAGATGAATTGGACATCTGCCTTTCTGATGAAGGTTTCAAAGCTGTGTGAAATGTGTTTAGCTATGAAACAACGGAGGACAAAAGGTCCTCATTTCTTTAACATTCTATTATACTTAATCATCTGTGAGTTCTTCAGTTTAATCTATCTATCTATCTATCTATCTATCTATCTATCTATCTATCTCTCTCTCCCCCCCACCCCGCTCCCTTTCTCACTCCCATCACTTATCCTCCTCCAACTCAAAAGGATTAAAAAGATTTGATAACAAATTTTATTATCTAAACCTAACTGATTTTTCCAAGGCAGGCCCACTTTTTTTGCTACACTAATAAATGCTTACTTTAATCCTAGATCAAACTCCTTAATGAGAAATTTCCTAGGCTTAAGATCCCCGTAAGTTCTTGGGGAGTTAGGAAAGGAATATGAGAGCTGCTGTTCCACATCCTGGATTCACAAGTCCTCTATGCTGAAGGCCACCACCTTTTCTAGACACTGGCACTAAGCTGATGACAGTAGCTCATTATTATTGGTACTGAAATCTGTGACCTACTTCCAAACTGCCCTCCCCTACTGACTCCATTACTAATTTATACTAATTTATACTTACTGTGGAGCTTCCTAGCCTTCAATATCCTTGCATTTAGGTCAACAGTCTAATCATGGGATATGCCCAGCTGTAAAAATCTCTTCTCTCTCTTTCTTTCTTCCCTCCCTCCGCCCAAGTGTTTCAGAAGGGAGGCATAGATCTAATTTCTCAATAATTTCCTACAGCCATTCTGGAAGCTCTACAAAGCTTGAGTTCCCTCCAACCACACGAGCAAAGACAGAGGGCAGGGTTATGAGACTGGACCTGTGTCTTCCTAAACTCACAAAGTTTCCCCTGTCTTCCTCAGGACTTGGCAAGGCAGAGGCTTATTTTAAAAATCCAAATAGCTTCCCTTTAAGCCTAATTTAGATTTTTACCACTCTGTTTTCTTCCCCTAGATTTTAACAGCTAAGGTTTTTGTGTCTGCTTTATCATCTCCAGTTACTGGTCTCCTTATCTCTTTTCCAGAAGAACTCTTCTCTTACTGTCCAGTGGAATATGAAACCACTAGACATTCTCCTACCCCATTCCTGCATTCTTCATTTCATACAAGGGAGCTGTTTCTGTCTAAAAGAAGCTATTTTCTTCATTTGGCAGAAAACAGTAAACCTTGATTTTCGAGGTTGAATATTTTAAAAATTTAAGTTTATGTTTGCATTTATTTATCCCAAATGGACCAAACATTATTTATAAAACCTCTAATAATGCTGTCTATTGTCTGTCAGCCCCAAACGCATATTTGTGCACTCAGCTTTGGAATGTTGAGATCAGATTTCTGAAAAGACATATTAATAACTGCTTCCTACTAGCAATTTCAAGCAGGGCCACTAGAGGGACACACGAGGCTGGCGCAGAGACAGGCTTTCTTGCCTGCTTGCTTGTATTTTCTGACTCTGCTATCGTCTGTGAGTATCGTCACCCAGCAAGTCTTCATTCTGCTTGAGGCAGTTTCTTGTAGCAGCAGTTAAATTCAGTTTACAATTTCTCCAACATTTGTTTGGTCGACTTTATTTTATATCTCTCAGAGAGACCAGCACAGGACAGGCACACTTTTCTGAGAGGCTCGGGTCTAAGACTGCCGAGGTTCTTCGATCTCAGACACCAGCATCTATAGTCAGGGATCTAGATTTACAGTGTCCTGCGTCTACAGCATCTAAATCGGAACCATGCCTATCCAACCCCTTCCCCCAGTTCTAGGATGGGAGCTTATCCAGGACGTGTTACTTTGACAATACATAGTTAACACCCTGTACTTGCTTTATAATTCCATTTATTAAAGAGTCTCATGAAAATCACTGATACAATTTAAATGGCCTGAATAAATAAATAAACCTAGTCCCATCTTCCCAAGTGAATGTTATCTCAGAACCACAGAGCTGTTTGTTGGTGGGGCTTCAGGGAGAGGAGGGAAAGGCCACTGTGATTATACATCTTTTTGAATCCATCTGTTGATCCTGTGTGTTTGGTGCAGATATCCTGTGATCTTCAGCTTAAAAGGAAAGGTGACAGCCACTGAGGAAACAAGTACAGGAAAAGAATCACAGGGTTTAAGACTAAAACAACTTAACTATTCATACTAGAATTTTTACAAAATGCAGTACTCACACACAGCCCAAACCCGCAGTATCTTCTGGGAGTATACAAGCAGCATAAATCTCCATGTGAGCCAAGATCTGAAGAGTAACACTCTGTGTCTAACTGGGGAGCTTTTCTCATGTGTTCCAGCTTAGGGAACACTGCTAGATATCATATAGCACCGGATAAGGCAAGTTCTACAGGAAGAAAAAATGATTTGCTACGTTTGTGCTCCTTCTCAATCCTGGATTTTCACCTATTCTTGATTCTATACTTCCTTAGACATGTCTCTCATTATATACCATCACTAAATTTTAGAAAAAAATAAAAAGGCATATTCTTAGAATTCTAGTCTTCTCAGGTAGGGCTGGATAAGTATCAGTCTTTTAAATATTATAATTCATTTACTTTTTGTATGTGTAGATTATGTAAGTGTCTGTTTTATTTAACTTTTATTTATTTATTTATTTACTTACATATTTTTAAAAATGCTGGAAAAATGCTGAGTCTGGATCTAAAATATGCTATGTAAATGACCACTGATTACTTTTTGAACCCTGAAATGAGTTTCAAAACAAACAAACAAACAAAATACAAAAACAATCAAAACAAAACAAAAATAAAGTTGGTAACTGGTAACCACAGATTATCTACTAGCTATATTTTCTTTCTTCTACTTATTGCAAAAGGACATCATTTCTTTTCAGGCTGGTAGTGTGACCTGTGAGAAAACACAGACCAACCAAGGCTGTGTGCCTTCCTATCTTGTGGGGGTGGTGGTCATTGAAGGTGAAAATACACTCAGCCAAACGCACAAACGCACAGATACCTGTAGAAAGGACACTTGGTGTGAGGAGAGTAGGTTCAAGTCCATCTACTCTCTGGGGTAGTTCTGGGGAGCCCTTTACAAACATGACATTGTCTCAGGCTTCCATGAGAATAGCAAACTGAAAGGACTACCTACTTGGAAGGATATCCAAGCCTGGAGACTGGGGGACAGCTAGTGACAGCTGGGGACAAAGTAGAAACAGAGGTGTCCCCTGCAATCTCATCACTGAAAACATGCAGCAGCACAACTCCAGACAAAGGCTGTGGGGATGGCTCTCTGGATCCCTGCCAACCCTTTCACTATCTTACTGCATGTTAAGTGCAGTCTGTGGGAAATCTTCAGCACGACAGATGCAGGCAACTCAGGGGGAACGGGCATCGTTGGCTGTTGCTGAGAAAATACATTAAGTTTAAAAAATATCTGATTTGGATTCCCTGAGATAAAGAGGAAACATGAGATGAAAAAGAATAATATGCGAGGAAAGAATACATGAGATTAAAAACAATCGGAATCTGAGATAGAATAGCATATGCAGGAAGGTTTGAAGACTGTTTACAAGCCCTCAAAATGACATCGGATTTAAAGTTGGATTGGGGTACAAAAAGGAAAAACACAATGATGCAGAAAAATTGAACTAATACTAAAGAGGAATATTGACAAAATTTCCAGAAATCAAAAGAAAAGATAAAATATAATAGTATAGAGGTAAGGATTCTTGGGAAGGTGGGGAGCATAAACAGAGGAGGAAGTACAGAGAAGGCTGGGAAAGACAAACAATGGGAAAGCATTTATGAATTGTAAGCATCTCTAGGAACAAGCCGTTCCCTCTACACCATAAAGCAGAATGAAGGCAGGAGAAAATAATTCTCCTAGGCAATAATTTTGAGAGGAAAATAGTGGAAAGAGTTATTAGAGTGGGTCTAGTCTTTGAGTGCCAAAGCTAACATTGGAATGGTGTAAATGTGTCAGTAAAACTCAAGCATCTTTCCCAAGTGAATGCAGTCCGTGAGAGAGGTTGTGAGACAGGATACTGGAGTCCTCACTCTCCTATCTGAATGGGTAGATGAGACAGGGAGAATGAACCATAACTGAATTCACAGCAGAAGACTACCCTGCATCCTGCTGGTTTGCTGAAGATAGAGACTCATTACCACAGATCTCGGTCTGGGTTTGCTTACTGCAATAACCCCAAGACAGATGAAATATTTCACTTCTTTATGTATTTCATCATCCACATTGAAACAGAGATTCACCCAAACTCATATATTTCCAGAGAAATATAAAGGAGCTAAATACTCCTAAATAAATATTGAGAGGTTATGATACAAAAGGCACTGGAGGCTAAAAGGTCAGGTCTGCTGGTTCCAAATAACCTTTTCTAACCCTTTCCTTTTATTCTCGACTTAAGGGGGGTTTTTTTGTTTTTGTTTTTGTTTTGTTGTTGTTGTTGTTGTTGTTGTTGCTGTTGTTGTTGTTTTGGGGTTTGTTTTTTGGTTGTTTTTTTTTTTGCAGTTTACTTTTTTCCTTTATTGGATATTCTTTTTATTTACATTTCAAATGTTATCTATCCCCTTTCCCAGTCCCCTCCCACCCCAGAAACCCTCTAGCCTATCTCCCATTCCCCTACTTCTATATGGGTGCTCCCTCAGCCACCTACCTACCCACCCACTCATCCACTCACCCACTCACTCACCCACTCCTACCTCCCGGCCCTGACATTCTCTTACACTGGGGCATTAAGCCTTGATAGGACCAAGGGCCTCTCCTCTCACTGATGCCTTACAAGGCCATCCTGTGCTACATATGCTGTGGGAACCATAGGTCCATCCCTGTGTGCTCTTGGGATAGCAGTTTTGTCCCTGGGAGTTCTCGGGAGGGGGGATCTGGTTAATATTGCTATTCTTCTTATGGGGTTGCAAACCTTTTCAGCTCCTTCAGTCCTTTCACTAACTCCTCCACTGGGGACCCTGTTCTCAGTTCAGTGGGTGGCTTCAAGCATCCACCTCTGTATTTGTCAGGCTCTGGTAGAGCCTCTCAGGAGACGATATTGTGGATTCAAAGACGTGCATGCTGACAGGAGTCTGATACAGCTGTCTGTACTTAGGTTTTTATCTAGCTGTTGGGAGGTGGGGAGTGCAGGGGTCTGAGTAAGTTTACTCATATTAGTGTAGTACAAACCAAGGCCAAAAGTGAGAAACAGACTCCACAGAGTTGGAGTTATAGGTGGTTGTGAGCAACAAAACGTGAAGACTAGATACCAAACTCAGGTTTTTGGCAGGAGCAATGTGGGCTTAGTTTGTGAGCTTTTCCCCTTATCTTTCTTGGTATATGTAATTTCTATTTTTCTTGATATGTCCCTTTCCTTCTTTGTTTCTTGCCTCCCAGTTTTAATTTTTCCTTTATTTTAAAACAATTATTTCTGTCTGCTCCCCCACCCCCCAAATGAGGTTTTCCTATGCAGTCATCAGTCTAGTTATTAACTTTGAATCTGAGAGTAAGGACTTGTATCCTCCACATTTTTCTCATTTTCAATGTGGACATACATTACCAGGACAGAGGACAGAAGAATATTAGATAAGTAAATTCCAGACTCTAGGTTGGGCTTATAGGGCTATAAAGAAAGGGGAAAAGGGAAGAAAAATAAGACATAGTCATCTGAGAAATATAAATTAAAAACCACTTTGTGATACTCTGAAAGGATGGCTAGCCTCAAGAACTCTTAACAAATGATGGTGAGGAAGTTTACAAAGAAAAACCTTATTCACTTTTGTGGGGCTATTTTAATTTTTATGGCTGTCTTGAAAACCAGTAGGAAGGTTTCTCATAAATTAAAAATTAACATACCATATGACTCAGCTAAAGCACTCCTAGGCATATATCTTAAAGAATCTATATCCTATCACAGAGGCACTCATCCATTTATGTTTATTGCTAATCTGTTAAAGGTAGGAAGAAAAAAAGAACCATCCTGAATATCCATCAACAGGCAAATGGAAATGAAATTGTGTCACTCATAAAAAATGGAATTTTATTCAGCTATAAAGAAAAATGAATTGTTACAATAATTGCATGTATCTGGAAAGTATAATATTAAGTGAAGTGACCCAAACTAAGAATGACAAAACCCACATGTTGTCTTTTGTACATGAATCTTAGCCAATCATTGGTGTGCCTTGATAAATGAGTGTATTGTGAATAAATCTTAAAAACCTAGAGAGAAGACCAAGAAGAAGTTTCCTTACTTTTTTAATTTCAAAGATAAAAAATATTGCAAAGAGTACCAATCCTCTAGAGTTTTGAATAGATTAAATAAATTGCAAGAGAAGCTTATGACAATGGCAGCAACTTGGGAAATCTTAAGTCCCTTCTTCCTCACAGGTCTGTTTTTCCTCCAGCTCTTCATCATGGTGAGCATTTCTGAAGGACTCCAGCTTAATTGTACACACAGCTGCACATGCCTGAATCCAATATGTGAAATGCATATTAATCAGAATAAGTCTATTATCAGTCATCTATACTACAAATGCCACCTATGCTCCAATGCAATCCCAATATTTCTCTCTCCCCAGGCCCAGTTAATCCTGACTTTGTCACCTCTACAGCAGAGGTGGTCAGAAGATGATGTTTTACAGATTTTAAGTGTCTCCAACAGAGCAAACAATTTATACAGAGGAGATTACCCAGCGCAGCTGACAAAGATTCAAGGTCCTCTGTCTTTGTACAGAGGTACTGTCGAAAGGCCTACCAGCTGTCTAGATCCGTGGATCTTTTATTTCTTCTAAGTTAGGCAGTCATTCTCTAAATCTTCTTTGATTTCACTGGCCTTTAAATTAGAATGTTCTAGCACTTTTCATAGCAACAAGAGCCTTGCCTTCTTCAGTGACTTTGAAACATGCCTTATTGCATGTTTGTGCTTCTTAGTAAACCAGATGATCTAATACCACACAGATGTTGTAAAAGGTTCTTTCTGTCTGGGTTATTAACTTACCTTCTAGGATGAAAGGATGAAAGGTATATTGGGATAAGATAAGTAAATAAAATAAAAATAAAGACTTCTGTTCTTTTACTATTCACCTCAAATTTTAACTAACCTGCAATCAAGGCTAAGGTGTAGAAAGGTGAAGGCAGAGGAGGTTGTTGGGGTATCTGTGGCAAATACAGTTGGTTGAGACATCTGAGAAAACAAAACAAGTACAGGTTCATGCTCTTGGTTGATGCCCATGAGTCTGGGGAAAACCAGGTAGGTCAAAGAAGTGGGAACAGGGTGAAGTTTGAGCCCTACGGGAACTTTTTGAGTGTGACTTTGTAAGTTACCTATGTGGTCTGATAGAAAGCCCCCCTACACTGAAAGGGCTCCCTCTCCAGTGAATGGATCTTCAGTATTGAGTAATAAACAACAAATTTCCATACTGCCTTGCAAATTAATTCAGCAGGGGGTAGGAAGGCCTCTTTTGTGTTGAAGGCTGTAGGCTATGCTAACCTCACCTTCCCACCTCTGTTGAACATCAGGTCTTTCTCACTGTTGGTAAAATACATATCTAGACACAATTCGCCCTTTCAGGACCTTGATAAGTTTGTCAGGTAATGTCTTATTCAACTAGAGAGGCAGGCTTCAAGTTCAATTCCCTTTTCTGAGAAAGACTTATAGGATCCAATTCAGGAGAAATGCTGAAAGTGCTTTCATAGAATTCCAAATATCCTGTCCTCTGACTCCCACACCACATCCTAGTAGAATGCTCAATGTGGGTGGAAGCCATAAATCATTCCAGAGAAAGTAACATCAAGGCATCGAAAACATGGGCATGACAAGAGCAGCTCATCTTGTCACAGTCAGTCTGTCTTATTAACTGGCCATAAAAACATATGATGGGGATCAAAGAAAAGAGCTTGCTCACATGGCCTGTAGGACTACTTTTTCTTGCCACTGTCCTGAGTACATCTTTACTAATTTCCACACAATTGTCACGTTAGTGAGTTGCTTTAACAAGGCAGGTGTGTAAACCAGTCTCTGCACAGTGCATCTTACCAATGGGTGAAGTCTTTTGGAGTTAATTCCAATAAAGACGAGTTTTATTGCTTCCAGCTTGCCATGGTCAATTACATTTGAATTAAAACTGTAGAGTAAAATCTGCCGCGGAGCAGCCCTCGGTTAATGCACAGTTTGGCATTTTGTGCTTCAGAACACTTGTAAGCAAACACAGCCCAGAGGGCAGAATGGTTCCCTTAGTAACAATTTGAAGACTTGGGAGTCACATTTGGACAGAAAGAAATGACTGGATCTCCAATGTTGAGTGATAGACAACAAATTTTCATATTGCCTTGCAAATCACCAGGGTTTGGGAAGGCCTCTTTTGGATGAAGGATGCAGGAAATTCTAACTTCCACCTTTAGCCCCAGTTCCAGGAAACTAAATTAATGAAAAGACTTTTGAAAGTTGTGAAATAAGTTTCTCCAGTGTTGGACTAAAATGGCCCAATGTTTAGATCTCAACAGGATAAGACATTTTAACAAAATCGCAGTTCAAGGAGGAAGAAGAGAGCCACTACCATCTACAGGTAAATGTGCTAAACACATTTGGATGCTCAAAAGGTAATTAGCATGTAAATTGAATTCTGAAGAGGAGAACACAAATAATCATGTCACCAAGGACCTATCTACAGTGGATTTTTTGGTGCCAGAGTTTGACCTACAGTCTTCTCTAATGAGGTGATAATGAGCTGTGAAGGCCCAAAGGAGCTGTTGGGTAGCAATCCTTGTGAAGTGAGGTAAACAGCAAGTACATTCTTACATGCATGACCAGTCCTGGAATATAGTGATAAAGTCACTCATATCTGCTGCTATGACTTCTTTAAGAACGAGACTGTTTTGTGGGAAATAACATTTGTCAAAGCTTCTTGTGTTTTGAAGTTTCTGATAAGATCTAAGGAATCTTTTATATATTAAGAAATAAGAGTAGATTTGGCAAAGTATAATCATAGTAGCATTTATCCAAGGATGTGACATCTCACGTTAAATACTAGCGTAGGACCCATTTCTCAAGGTCACTATTAACCCCAAACCTATGCAAAAGGGAACTCAGGATTTCCTACTTATATAACATTTGTTTTTAATTGTGAAGAAATTGCATGTCCAAAAGCAAACTAAAGATCACATCTCAAACCCACACAGGAAGCACAGAGAGAACAGTGAGTAGTAGGAGGGTACAAAACCTCAAAGCCCACCTTACATGCTTTCTCTGGGAGGTGGCACGTCCAAAACCTTCCCAAACATTCCATCACCTAGAACAAGCTCTTTAAATACAACAGTCTATGGAAGGCATTTCTTACTAATCTGTAACATTGCTCTCCTTTCTGAACTTATCAGGAACATTTCCTATCTGTTCTACTGGAAGATTGGCCATTGAACTAAAGAGTGCAGTGGCCACTTTATAGCAGAGGCAAAGAGGTTGTTCTAAAACATCCTTCTCAAAGACCGAGACCCTGTTTTTCTTTTGCTATGGGATTTGGAGTCTCTTTTTAAACCCCTAGGGCAAAACTTATAACATTACCTATATTTTTCAAGGTTCAAGTGAGCATGTCTTGGGATTAAAGCCGAGGACATGTGGTCAGGACCATCAGGGAAAGAGGCCAGAAGCAGAAGATGGGTTCCCATGTAATAAAAGGCAGTTTGTCAGAACAAAGTCAAAGAAGAAGCATAAATTTGAAATAAGTCCACATCGTAAAATTATCTTACAGAAGATAGAATGTAAAATTTTTTTAATCTAGTAAAACTCACTTGAACACACATAAATCCTAAAATAAGCCTGAGGCAGTGATAATATCCTCAGCGTATGAGGGTATCCACAGAGCAGGAAGTTTGCCCAAAGTTTGTGCGAAGGCTGATGCCAGCTCTCTTTAATTGGTAGTTGCTCTGTGTGGCTGTCTCTGGCTGATATTTTAGAGGAAGATGACCCACTGTATGCATACTGATTAGATGTCAGTTGGCTGCCTAGCCTTCTAAGACACTGTGTTCTGGCACCCTGGCCCCGACTAGCCACTCAGAATTTCAATGTTATTCTTTGTGATAAGTCGTAAAGAAACATATGTGCTATAAGAAGAATAAATAAAAAGGACCCAGTCTGATCTGTCGAGGTCAGATAGTCTGTCTGGGGAAGGAGGGTTTAACAGAATATCTAAAGTGTACTAGGGGCTTTGGCTAGGAGAAGAGTAGTGGGTGTGAGCCGAAAATATGGCCCTTGCCAAAGCTTTGAAGCACAAGGCTAATAAGATAGTTGGTTGAGTGTGTCCCGGAATAGCTGCTCTCTGACCAGCTCTAACTGGCTATAGCATTGCTCAGAAGATTACTGCCAAAGAGAAGGAAGGAAAGAAAGGGTTGTGTTTATAGAGATGCCCAGCCTGCTCATGGCGGGAGGAACTGGAAGATACAGAAGATGAACTAGTGTCTTTCTTTCCTGCTGCTTCAGTCAATGCTTTTACATTGGAAATGGGAGAATATCTGACATTTCTAATATTTTATAACATTCTAGTCAAACTCCAGTCACAGCCAGAAAGAATACTTTTGGGTCAAAAGAAGTTGACAAGTACACAATACACACACACACACACACACACACACACACACACACACACACACACCACTCACATGACAGAGACACACAAAGAGAAACCTAGAGAAAGAGAGAAATAGAAGCAAAACTTAAATTTCCAAAGTATTGAATGAGTTGATATTCATGCCATATTTACTAAGCTGTACATAGCAATTACCAAACAGCTAAATGGTCAAGAATTTCCATAACATAAAATACAAATACCTGACATTTATGTTTTAAATTCTCCCCCTTTGAAACCATCATAATTTAACCCTCAGCTTGGAGATTCCCTGCTGACACTAGAGTTTGACTGACACAAAGGATCAGCCACTATATTTTGTTTCCATTGGGATCACATTACCAACCTGTAATTTCTCTATATTAGAAAATAGTGCTTGATTTCCAAATAATGAGCAGTTGGAGGATGGCTTTGCCCTGCTGCCACCTAACACTGTGCCATTTATATCCCATATTGTGTGAAGGCAAAGACCTGCTTCATCTAGTCACTTGCAGAACAGGCCTGTGGCATCTCTGTACCATGGATACAAGCCATCTGTTAGGAGAGACACTACACTGAAGTGCTCATTTCCTCCTGTGCTCAACCCTAACATCCAGAGGCCCAGAAAGCCTATGTGTGAGGAAAAGTTGTTCCAAGACTCCTCTACATGTCAGGATCTTTTCCTAAGTGATAAATGTGATTTCCAAGACACAATGTATTCTGTATAAATATCTATTTATAGGAACATCCTTCACAGAAACTCATCACTGAAATCTTGTCCAGACAAATCTCCCTTCTAAGCGACCAGGTACATAAACTGTAAGGTTCCACATCAAGGATAGAGGTAGACCATGTGCAGCAGCATCATAACCCACAAAGGCAATGGAGTAAGGAGATGATTATGCTCATTGCATAAAGCAGGTGTGTATAACGTAAAAGAAATATGAGCCTTTGCAGCCTGTCATACTTAGAGAGATTAACATCACTTCTAGAAGTTTGTGAAAATGTTTTAGAAGAAACCATTTCTGGTAGCGCTGAAGAGAAGGCCTGATTCTAAGAGAGGTTAATATGAGCTTAGAACCCAGGCTTGAAATGAAGAGTTGGGCAATATCTAGGAAGGCCCACTTGAGTATAAGAGCGTGGTTGACATAAAACAAAAGCTTAACCAAAAATCTGAGATATTCTGAGAAAGAATAGTGCTATGAGATTGCTTGCCCCATGTCTCAGGGAAATGGATGATGGGCTTTTATTCACATCTGGAGGCTGAAGCCCATTGCATTTCCTCCCCTCCATAGGTTAGTCTAGCCTGTGGACACCCAACTAACCTTTGGCCTAGCTCGAAAAGGGCTTGGACTAAGATTGACTGGTTGAAAGGCAGAGTACTAGATCCCCAGTGGCATATTTGTGGCTGGCCTATGATTTTCCCTCAACCAAATCATTTTCATGTCAGTTGCTTAGGTTTTGCCAAACATACAAAGAAAAATGTGATTATGATCATCTCTAGTATGAAACATGTCACTTCTTCAAGATAGAAAACAGAACCATCTGTGCACTGACTGCCCTGCGCTGGCAGGCCACATTCTATGAATTCCTGTAGCCTTCACTTGTAGGATTAATGATGGGGTCCCTTGTCCACTCTACCATAGGCTTGGGCCACTGGGAAGGCTAAAGGCAGGAAGTTGACTGTGCTTATCCCATGCTGCCAGGCAGGTGCTCAGCTGTGAGAAGCCTTGGAACACTACTCTGGGGTGGAGAATCGCAGTCTGAAGCATAGCACACAGCTGAAGCTAGCTGGGGGGTCCTTGGTCCTGCAAGGAGGCCGGGGCCATCAGTTCTCAGGCTCTTGCAAGGCGCTGCTGGGATGCCATGGAAGAGCTGATAATGGAGTGGGGGTTCATGGGACTGGTTCTAGCCTGGGGCAAAGAGGGAAAAGATGGGGCTCAAACTGGTTCCTTGGGGGGAGTCTTTGGCTTGATTGCTTGATCTTGGCTTGGCAGTCATGGACGGGAGCACAGAGAGAGCCTTCTACAAGAGATTAGACAGTGACCCTGTAGGCAAAGGGCTTCTCTATGGCTCCCCACGACAGATCTCATGAAAAGAGGCAGTCCATGGTTTCAATCCTTTATTGTTATAAGTGGATGAGTAAAACCATACTCCACTTTTCAGAATGGGCCTGAGATTAAATACCTTTTGCAGAGAGGAGTGTTTGGGAAGGGAAATCCATTGGCTAAGCCTCCAGGCTTTTAGGTACCTCATTATAATGGAGATCTGTCTTGAGCCTACTTTGACTTGTGGACATGTCCTCTACCTGTGAAGGGGCTTGGGGTGTTGCCCTTATGTGAGTGATGGTCACAAATCTATGGAGGACTGTGGGCTAGTGACAGTCCTGGTTTCCTAGGAGTCATGCATAATGCCTACCATCCCTTTCAGGGTCTCTGGGTTTCAAGCCTCCTCAACCAGGAACCGGGGTCCCTTTCACTGTCCCACAATCACTGGCAAACTTCATTTCAATTCTAAATGCACCCTGCAGAAAGAACTCCCTACCTCTTTCTTCTATAATCTCACAAAATACAGCCAGCAGAGGGGTAGAGCAGACATGAGATAAAATTCAATTCTGACATAATTAACCATATGACCTTGGCCAGGCCAGCATATTCTTCTCTGACTATGAAAGAGAGATGATATTGAGTTGAAATTCCAAATGTTGGCACAAGAAACAATATTACATCATATACCAAAAGCTTAACATTTTCCTTAATCTGTTATGTCTTAAACTTCTGTGTGACTACAGTAGTCTCCATCCTGCTTTCTCCTAGCATCTGTTGATATCCCAGAAAATAGTCAGGAGCATTACAGATCTACTTATTGGTAGAGCCCAATTTCCCAGTCTTTCCCTGCCATGTGATATTGAGATGCAGACCACTTAGGCTAGACACTATTGTTAAAATGTCCAAACTGTGTAGCACATTGCTTACTATGGTTAAGCTTCCCTAGTAACAAATTTTTTTATGGACACCTGAGATGGCCACGTACTCCAATAACATTTACCAAATTAACTCTAGACTCCTTAGGTTTACCATTTAAACAAGAAGCTCATTTTGATTTTTCACAGTGGACCTTGCCCTTCCCAGAGCAATGCTGGACTGAAGATGTTATTCAAGGAGTTGCTTCCATGTCTCATTATTATTCTATCATACTCCATCACGAGGACACAAGGATGCAATGTGCCCTTTGTGCCTGTGAAATGAATGAAGCAGCAGGATGGAGGGGGCTGGCATTAATTGTGCCTTGCTCAGCAATCCCTAAATAAGAAATTGTAAGGCCACAAGTCCCTGGACTGCAGTGCTGCAGACACATGCTGCTCATGGCAAGACATGCAAAGCAGACCATTTTCAGACTGTGGACAGGGGTGCCAAGACATTTTTTTTCACAACTAAACCTCACCTGGGTATCTCTGTGTCTGATTGTTTCTTTTCCTGGTTGCTCCCAGATACATCATCCTTCCTCTTTAGAAAGCTTGAGGGTGTGGTACTGGCATTTCATGATTTCTCTGCTCAGTGCTGGCTAAATATTGCACGCAAAAAAACCTCAGCTGGCTTTGTCAAGCTGACAATAAATGCTGCAAAGGTCCAGAGGACTGAGCATCTTGGAGGAGGAACTTGTGCCACTTGCCCTGGTGTCCTGGGATGCCTGCATGATTGATCTCCTCACTGGGCCCCAGGAGGACTCAGTTCAGAGATCACAAACAAGAGGTCCCCAAAGAAGCTTTAGGCCAAGACTGTGCCCTTCACAAGTAGACATGGAGACAGCACCTCTGCATAATAGGAGCAATATAATTAAATACAACCAGAAGATTAAATTAAAATTGGCACACGACTCAAATTTCAAGTTCAAGTTTTATCCCAATCTCTACCATAGCTTTAATATCTCTTTGTTTCATAATACATACCATGGAAACTAAAGCTACAGCTTATGTGAGTTCTGTAGCTTATATTTGCCTTTTTATAAAAATTTTCACACTAGGTACAATATCAGGTTATTTTAATTAGTTTTTCTATAAAAACACATTTGCAAGCATAACCTGGTTTAAAATCTAATAGAACCATAGTTTGTAAATGCTCAGCTAAAGATTTAGGTGAATATGACTGTCCCTTCAATGAGTACTGTGGAAATTTGTTCACAGAAATTAGATTTTTGATGCTGTTTCATTTCCCAGGTGGCACGTTATCATCTTTTTAACTACATTTTGCACTGGCTTGTTGCTGCAGATGGAGTCTCAATGTCAAAACTTTGGGGGAAAACAGTGTCATATTGTGAACAGATTCTCGCAATACCATAGCACCTTCTGGGGAAAGCTGCATACTTCTTAAGTTCAATACCATCCTTCCACACCAGCCTTACAGAAATCAGAGTCACACATCTCTGAACTGGCTGTCCACTCTGCACAGGTGACAAGTGATTTAAAAACAACATAGGGCTAATACCTGAAAGCTAAGAGTTGCTGGGAAGGACAGGGCTGGCAGAGGCAGCTTAGAAATTGTCAATGCGTAATTGCTTGCCTGCCAGGTTATCATTATTCACTCGGGGCTGTGCAAGGATCACATTAATACACTGACAACCGATTCCCGAGGAGAAAGGGGGAGGTAGCAAGTCGTCATTACTTAGAAAATATCTAATACACAGCATGAGGACAGAGAAAAACCTTCTCACATTTCTTTCCATTCCTCATTGTTTGGTATCTGTGAAATAAGTTCACTGGTGCTATAGAAATGGTTGAGTGTCAGCTTCCAATCTGTGACTCAACCTGAAATAGGACCCAAGATGATGTATAAGTTTAGGCTCTATCTAGGGAAGGGTTCAACATTTTGGAAAGACCGTTATCATCAGGATGAATAAGTCTTGTGTAGATGTTATGTCTTGGCAGAAGAAAGAAAATGCTGGGACTCAGGAAACCAGAATGGGTACGATGCCTTAGGAGTGACTGTTCGCTTCAGGTCAAGCATACTGATGGCATGTTCAGAGTTGACTGAAAGAGGACACAGAACAAAGGAACGAACTTCCATGCCAACCAAGATTGCTCTTAGAAAGGACAAAGTAAAGCAGGGGAAGTAAGAGCCTGGATATGGACAAACACAAGGTAATGTTGTTTTCACATTGTACTTGCAAAAATTTTGTCTGAAAAGTTGGAAGTAATAGAGGGGATATGAGGGTAGATTTTAGCAAAGAGGCAGGCTTTGGAGGAAGCTCAAGCCCATGGTAAGGACAGGACATAGCTTCATGGGAAGAGACATAGCTGAATTAGATTTCAAAACAAAAGGACTCATTGGTCCTATGCAAGGGGTGGCTAGGAGAAATGAATGCAACCACCTACGATCTATCTGATGACAAGTCTCTACTTCTGACAGCCATAGAATATCTGATATCCATAGGGTGCTTCTAAACTGCATAAGCCCCTCAATTTCCATGCAAATGCTGGCAGTGCTAGTTATTAGAGTTGATGTTGAGATATGAAGAGAACACTTACATCAAGTATAAAGGTACAACATAAACTTTAAAATCAAACTCATTGGCCTGTTCAAACCTACAGTTTGCATGCCTACTGGGAGGGCTGCAGTAATCAAATACACATGTGAGAATCTCAACCAAATACCCAGTAAGATGGGAAAACCACAGGGCCCAGGTGATGCAAGACCCACCTCTCCCATCCCCACAACCAGAGCTACACCTTCCTTCTAGCCCTCTTTCTACCCTGGCCAGATCAGGGGACCTAATACCCTCTCAGAACCAACAGACTGTCTGGCTCCCAGGAGTTCTGCAGTAACCAGGGACACAGGACGCCTGTTCTAACCAAAAATACAAGAGGCCCATCCAAAGCAGAGACAGCACTGCCTGTCTGCAAGGAGCCTAGCTTATCCAGCTCCAAGGATACCTGCTCTAGTCAGAGACACTCGGGTCAATTAACACCAGAGATGACCATATGGGCAAGATTATAAGCAATAGAACACAATGCAAATTTGCAGCACCAGAACCCAGTTCTTCCAACATGATAGAGGACTTTAAGGAGAATAAAAATACTCCCATAAAGAAATACAGGGGATCATAGGTGAACTGGTAGAAACCCTTAAAGTAGAAACAAATAAATCCCTTAAAGAAATATAGGAAAATATAATCAAGCAGGTGAAGAAATTAAACAAAATGATCCAAGAACTAAAAATGGAAATCTAAACATAAAGAAAATACAAAGGCAGGCAACAGTGGAGATGGACGACGTGGGAGAGAGGTCAGAAGCTACAGATGTAAGCATGAATAACAGAATACAAGAGTTAGAAGAGAGACTCTCAGGCCTAGAAGATATCGTGGAAATCATGGAAATATTGAAGCGAAGGTCAAAGAGAATACAAAGTATAAAAAGCTCCTATCTCAAAATACCAGAAAATTCCAGATGTGATGAAAGGATCAAACCTAAGAATAATAGGAATAGAATAGGGTGAAGAACTCCAGCTCACAGGACCAGAAAACATCTTCAACAAAATCATACAAAAAATACTCCCCTAACCTAAAGAAAGAGATGTCCATAAAGGTACAAGAAACCTACCAAACGCCAAATAGATTGGACCAGAAAAGAAAGTCCCCTGACATATAATAACCAAAACGCTAAGTACACAGAAGAAATAACAAAACTTGAAAGCTGTAAGGGAAAAAGGTCAAGTAACATATAAAGGCAGACATACAGAATTATACCAAACTTCTTAACAGAGACTCTAAAAGCCAGAAAATCCCGAACAGATGTCAACCAGACACCAAGAGAGCAGAAATGCCAGCCTAGGATTCTATACTCACCAAAACTTTCAATCACCATAGATAGAGAAACCAAGATATTCCATGACAAAACAAATTTAAGCAATGCCTTTCTACTAAATGAGGCCTACAGAGGATACTGGAATGAAATTTCCAGTAAAGAAAGGTAACAAGAAATTAAATATTTCACAACAAACCCAAAAGAATAGAATCATACACACATGATACCACCTGCAGTAACAAAATTACATGAACTAACAATCATATGTCTTTAATATCTCTCAACATCAATGGACTCAGTGGCCAATAAAAAGACACAGGCTAACAGACTGGATACATAAACAGGATCCTGCATTTTGCTGCCTACAAAAAACATACCTCAGTGACAAAGACAGACATTACCTCAAGTTAAAAGGCTCCAGTTTTTTTTTCTTTTCTAAAAAAGTTTTCCAAGCAGATGGTCCCATTATAATATCCAATAAAATAGACTATCAACCAACAATTATCAAATGAGATGGGGAAAGACACTTTATAACCATCAAAAAAAAATTTCCACCAAGAGGAATTCTCAATTCTGAACAAGGGCACCCACACATTAATAAAAGAAACATTATTAAAGCTCAAAACACACATTGAACCTCATACAATAATAGTGGGAGACGTTAACACCCTACTATAACCAATGGACAGGTCATTGAGATAGAAATTCCACAGAGGATTAGTGAAACTAACAGAACTTATGAACCAAAGATATATATATATATATATATATATATATATATATATATATATATATATATATATATATTTCACCCCCAAACAAGAGAATACACCCTCTTCTCAGAACCTCATGGAACCTTCTCCAAAATTGACCATATAATCACATATAGAACAAGCCTCTGCAGATACACTATGATGAAAATATTCCCATGTATTCTACCTGGTCACCGGTGATTAAGGCTAGACTTAAATAACAACAGAAAGTGCACATACTCATGAAAACTAAACAACTCTTTGCTCAATTATAACTTGATCAGGGAAGAAAGAAATCAAGTACTTTATAGAACTCAATGAAAATGAAGACACATCATACCCAAAATTATGGTTCACATTAATCAGCTTTAAGAGGACAATTTATAGCACTAAGTGTCTTCATAAAGAAATTGGAGAGATCCCATTCAAGCAACTTAACAGCATACCAGAAAGCTCTAAAACAGAAAGAAGCAGTCACACCCAAAAGGAGTAGACAGCAAAAATATTCCATCTCAGAACTGAAATCAGCCAGGTAGAAACAAAGAAAACAATACAAAGAATCAACAAAACCCAGAGTTGGTTCTTTGAGAAAATTAACAAGATAGATAAGATTTTAGCCAAACTAACTAAAGGGCACAGAGACAGTATATAAGTTAGCAAAATCGGAAATGAAACAAGAGACATAAGAACAGTAAGTGGGAAAGATCTCCCATGCTCATGGATTGGCAGGATTAATAGGGCAAAAATGGCCATCTTGCCAAAAGCAATCTACAGATTCAATGCAATCCCCATCAAAATCCCAAGTCAATTCTTCACAGAGTTAGAAAGAGCAATTTGCAGATTTATTTGGAATAACAAAAAATCCAGGATAGCAACAACTATCCCCAACAACAACAACAACAACAACAACAACAACAAACAAAAAAGAGAAAGCAAACAAACAAAAAACCAAACAAAAAACAAAAAACCTTCCAATGTATCACCATCCCTAAAATGCAGCTGTATTACAGAGCACTAGTGATAAAAACACAGGCAGGTAGATCAATGGAAAAGAATTGAAGGCCCAGAAATGAACCCACACACCTATGGTCACTTGATCTTTAACAAAGGACCTGAAACAATACAATGGGAAAAAGACAGCATTTTCAATAAATGATGCTGACTCAACTGGAGTTCAACATGTAGAAGAATGCAAATCGATCCATTCTTATGGATCACCTTGAACAAAGCTCCAGTTCAAGTGGATCAAGAACCTTCCCATAAAACCAGATACACTGACAGTAATAGAAGAGAAAGTGGGCAAGAGCCTTGGACACATGGCAAAAGGGGAAATTTTCCTGAACATAACACCAATGGCTTATGCTCTAAGATCAACAATCAACAAATGGGACCTCATAAAATTGCAAAGCTTCTGTAAGGCAAAGGACAGTGTCATTAGGAAAAACAGCAACCATCAGATTTGAAAAAGATCTTTACCAATCCTACATCTGATAAGGGCTCATATCCAATATGTACAAAGAACTCAAGAAGTTAGACTCCAGAGAATCAAATATCCCTCTGAAAAATGGGCTACAGAGCAAAACAAAGAATTCCCAACTGAGGAATATTGAATGTCCAAGAAGCACCTAAAGAAATGTTCAAAGTCCTTAGTTATCAGGGAAATGCAAATCAAGAAACCTCTGAGATTCCACCTCACACCAGTCAGAATGGCTAAGATCAAAATCTCAGGTTACAGTAGATGCTGGCAATGATCTGGAAAAGAGAAACATTCTGCTATTGTTGGTGGGATTGCAAACTGGTACAACCACTCTGGAAATCAGTCTTGCCATTCTTCAGAAAATTGGACATAGTACTACCTGAGGACCCAGCTATACCATGCCTGCTCATATACTCAAAAGATGCTTCAACATATAACAAGGGCACATGGTCCACTATGTTCATATTTATAATATGAACACTTATTTATAATAGTAAGAAACTGGAAAGAAACCAGATGTTACTCAACAGAAGAATGAATACAGAAAATGTGGTATATTTACACAATGGAATCCTACTCATCCTTTAAAAACAATGACTTCATGAACTTCTTAGGCAAATGGATGGAATAGAAGTTATCATACTGATTGAGGCAACTCAATCATAAAACACCACACATGGTATGCACTCACTGATAAGTGGATATTAGTTCATAAGCTCAGAATACCCAAGGTACGATTCACAAACCACAAGAAGCTCAAAAAGGAAGAAGACCAAAGTGTGGATGCATCACATCATAAAAGGAAGAACAAAACTACTCACAGGAGTAAATATGAAGACAAAGTGTGGAACAAAGACTGAAGGAAAGGCCATCTAGAGACTGCCCCACCTGGGGCATCCATCCCATGAAAAGACACCTAACCCAGACAATATTGCAGATGCCAAGAAGTGCCTCTTGACAGGAGTATGATATAGATGTCTCCCGAGAGGCTCTGCCAGAGCCTGACAAATACAGAGGTGGATGCTCACAGCCAACCCTTGAACTGAGAACGGTGTCCCCAGTGGAGGAGTTAGAGAAAGGACTAAAGTAGCTGAAGGGGTTTGCAACCCCAGAAGAAGAGTATCAACCAACCAGAACCCCCAGTGCTCCTAGGGACTAACCCATCATCCCAAGAGAATACAATGATGAACATTTGGCTCCAACAGCATATGATCACATGGCAGAAGATGGCTTTGCAGGGCATCAGTGGGAGGAGAGGCCCTTGGTACTGTGAAATCTCGATTCACCAGTGTAGAGGAATGTCAGGGTGGGGAGGTAGTGGGTGGGTGGGTGGGTGGGTGAAAAAGAACTCTCATAGAAGCAGGGGTAGGGGGAATGGGTTAGTGGGTTTTTGGAGGGAAACCAGGAACGGGGACAACATTTAAAATGTAAATAAAAATTCCAATAAAAGTAAAAAAAAGGGGGGGAGGAGGAAGAGAAAATTTTAAAAAAGTAACTGAGGAAAGTTAAAAAAAATCATCAGAACATACTACAAAAGCCTATACTCTAAAAAAAACTGGAAAATCTAATTTAAATGGATTATTTTTCTAGGGAGATACTGTACCAAGTTAAATCAAGATCAGGTAAACCATTTAAATGGTCCCCGAACCCCTTAGGAAATAGAAATATTCAACAAAAACTTCTGAACCAAAGCAAAACAACAAAAAAAAAATGGCCAGATGGTTTTAGTGCAGAATTCTACCAGACCTTCAAAGAAGACTTAATACCAATACTCCTGAAAATATTCCACAAAACAGAAACAGAAGGAACACTACTCAAACCAATTTCACTTATGAATATCGATGCAAAAATAATAAATAAAATTCTTGTAAACTGAATCCAAGAACACATAAAAGCTATCATTCACCACAATCAAGTAGGTATAATCCCAGTGATGCAGGGACCCATCCCATCAACACAATCAACTATATAAACAAACTCAAGGAAAAAAGTCACATGATCATTTCATTAGATCCTGTCAATGCCTTTGACAAAATACAACACCCCTTCATGTTAAAAGTAATAGCGAGATCAGGAATTCATACCTAAACATAGTAAAAGCAATATATAGCAAACCAACAGCCCACATCAAATTAAATGGAGAATAACTAGAAAAAGTTCCACTACAATCTGGTACAAGACTAAGTTGCCCACTCTCCCTATCTATTCAAAATAGTACTCAAAGATCTACTCACAGCAATTAGACAACAAATAAAGATCAAAGGGATACAAATGTGAAAGAAAGAAGTCAAAGTATCACTACTTGTAGATAATGTGATAGTACACATAAGTGACCACCACAATTCCACTAGAGAATGCTGACAGCTGATAAAGAACTTCAGCAAAGTGGTAGGATATAAAATGAACTCAAACGAATCAGTAGTCTCCCTTTATACAAATAATAAACAGGCTGATAAAAAATAAGGCAAACAACACCCTTTACAATAGCCCCAAGTAGTATAACATTTCTCGGTACAATTCTCACCAAGCAAGTGAAAGATTTATATGACTAGAACTTCAAATCTCGGAAATAAGAAATCAAAGAACATCTTAATAAAACAGTCTCCCATGCTCATGAATTGGTAGAATTAACATAGTGAAAAATGGTCATTTTCTCAAAAGCAATCTACAAATTCAATGCCATCCCCATCAATATTTCAATACAATTCTTCACAGACATGGAAAGAGCAATTTTCAACTTCATATGGAAAAACAAACAGACAAACAAACAAAAAAAAACCAATATAGCCAAAGCAATTCTCAACAATAATAGAACTTCTGGGGAAATTACCATCCCTAATCTCAAGGTGTACTACAAAGCAATAGTGATAAAAACATACTATTGGTACAGAAAGAGACAAGTCAATCAATGGAACAGAATCAAAGACCCAGATTTAAACCCACACACCTCTGGACACTATTTCTGACAAAGAAGACAAAATCATACAGTGGAAAAAATAAAGCATCTTCAAAAATGGTTCTAGTCTAACTGGCAGTCTCTATGTAAGAGAATGAAAACAGATTCATATTTATCACTCTGCACAAAGTTCAAGTCCAAGGGGATCAAGGACCTCACTATAAAACCAGATAAACTGAATGTAATAGACAAGAAAGTGGGAAATAACCTTGAACACATTGGCACAGGGGAAAATGTCCAAAACAGATCACCAATGACTCAGGCTCTAAGATCAACTATTGATAAATGGGACTTCATGAACCTGAAAGGCTTTTGTAAGGCAAAAGACACCATCAATAAGACAAATTAGAAACCTCCATATTTGGAAAATATTTTCACTAACCCTACATTTGACAAAGGGCTATTATCCAAATATATAAAGAACTCAAGAAGTTAACCTCAAATAAACTAAATAATCCAATTTAAACAAGAGGTAGATCTAAACAGAGAGTTCACACCTGAAGAATCCTGAATGGCCAAGGATCACTTAAACAAATGTTCAAAGTCCTTAGTCATCAGAGAAATGCAAACCAATAGCTACCTGAGATTCCACCTTAAACCAAACAGAATGGCTAACATCAAAAACTCAGGTGACAGCACATGCTAGCAAGGCTATGGAGAAACATGCTAGTGCGATTGCAAGATGCTACAACCACTCTGGAAATTAATCTGGTGGGTCCACAGAAAAATGAAAATACTTTTACCTGAAGACCCAGCTATACCACACTTGGGCATATACCCAAACGATGCCCACCATACTCCAAGCACATGTACTCTACCTTGTTTGTGGCAGCCTTACGTATAATAGCCAGAAGCTAGAAATGACCCCAATGTCCCCCAACCAAAAAATGGATACAGAAAATGTGATTTATTTACATAATGGAATGCTATACAGCAATTAAAAATGAGGACATCATGAATTTGCAGACAAATGGAACTAGAAATTATCTTCCTGAGTGAGGTAAGTCACATGTTAAAGGACATATACTGTATGTACTCACTGATAAGTAGATATTAGCCAAACAATACAGAATAGTTAGGATACAACCTACAGACTGTAAGATGTGTCACAAGTAGAAATGCCCAATTAAGGATGTTTCAACTCCACTTAGAAGGGGGACAAAAATAATCATGGGAGGCAGAGAGAAGTGTGTACCTGGATGGGAGAGGGTGGGGGAAAAGAAAAGGAAACAGGATCAGGTATGGTAGGGGACTGGAGAGAAGCCCAGAGGGCAAAGAGAATGAATGGACATAAGCAACATTGGTGTGGAGGAGGTGGGAGGGTCCCTCTAGAAGATACCTGAGACCCAGGAGGTGAGAGACTCTATGGACTCAATGGGGATGACCTTAGCCAAAATGCCCAACACTAGGGAGAAGAGTATACCTCTAGTAGATAGACTTCTCAAGGGGAGTGACAGGATTACTAAATCACAGTCAAAATTTCTGAACTGTTCTTCTCTAAAAGAATGCAGTGATAAAAATAGAGAAGACTGAAGAAAAGGTGGCTGAATGACTGGCCCAACTTGGGATCCATCTCGTGGGAGGGCACCAAGGCCTGACACTATAACTGATGCTATGATGGGCTTACAGATGGGAGCCTGGCATGACTGTCCTCTGAGAGTCCTTACCAGCAGCTGAGACATAAGCAGATATTTACACCCAACCATTGAACTGAAGTTAGAGACCCCTATGGCTGAATTACGGGAAGGAATGAAGAAGCTGAAGGGGAGAGTGACCTCATAGGAAGACCAGAAGTCTCAATTTACCCAGACCCCAGAGAGCTTCCAGAGATTGTGTCACCAACAAGGAGCATACATGGGCCAGTTCGAGGACCCTGGCACAAATATAGCAAAGGTGTGTCTCATCTGGCCTTAGTGGGAGAAGATGCACTTAATCCTCAAGAAACTTGATGCCCTAGGGAAGGGGGAGGTCTGGTGGGGAAGGAGCACCATTTAAGAGGCAAGTGGGAGGAGGAATGGGATGGGAAACTGTGGGAGGGGGACAGTGGGTAATGATTGGGATGTAAGTAGATAAAATAATAAAAATTGGAAAACAAAAATAAAAAAGAACAAAACCAGACTCATTAATCAGCTGAAAGGAGGGTAGACAACTGTCATCATCCAGCTACTAGCAGCATCTACTTCAGCTTTCTGATGGAGGTCAGTCTGCTCGAGGGACAACCCCTGCCAGTATGTTAGTATTATGTATAACATTTTGTTCTTCTGTTAACATTTACACAATGCAGGCAATGTGTAAATGGACAGACTTGCCTCTGTGCTCTACTGGGTCTGTAGAGATTCTCCATGCTCATACGATCGCCTGAAGGCTCCTCTTGTCTAAGTATACCTCTATAGTGGCTCCTGTACAATGACTACAACACTTGCATTTATCTTAGCAACCACATTCCAGAGAACCTAATAGATGCTATGACCCTGTACCCCAGTTTCCTCATGTATAGTTCGAAGATGATCAGTTTAAAATCAATTGTATGATAATAGTAATCATTTCTATGCCAACTGTCAGCCAAATGAAGATTGGAATGATCCAGACACTACTATATTGTCTAGTAAAAAAGTCTGTGGCTCTCTTCCCACCTCTTTTTTCATTCAGAAATTTGAGTATTTTGACATATCTCACTATGCAAGTTTTGGACTCAGGCACTGACCCTGTTTTTATGTTATGAATATCTCTCCTAAGGGTTCCTCACATAGACTGTTACTCTGTGTGTCAATTATTTCAGACACAGGTGTAATTGGCCTGTAGTAGAGGCCTTACCTGTCTTATCAGGGGAAGCCTGTGCTCTAAAATGGAGTTTTTAATGATCTGCAAGGTCTATACCCTTGGCTTCTAAGACACAATCCAGGAGTTCCAGAAAGGCTAGGAAGTGCCATAAGAGGTTATTTTTGTTTATCTTCAACAGGTTGCTATGAGATTTCAGGACAACCATATCTCAGAGACAATGTGATGACCTTGAGCTCCCGATGTAGAGAACAAGGTCAAAAGCCAGTCACTGTTGTTAATATGGTCATCACAGATAGCAATGATTCTTGAGAGATTCTTGGAAAAAGTTTCCTTTCACTATATTCTGCCAGTCACTTGGGCATTAGTCATGGTGACAAATTTCTTTGCAGCCAAGATACTATTGGAAACTTCTAGAAACTTTAGGGCTTTCAACTTCATGTTTCAGTCTACACAAGAAGTCAGGTATGGATGGGAAATACTTAAGTGATTCTTTCTTTTTGTCTTTTAACTCATTCTACCCTTCCTTACTACTCTTTCCTATACCCTTCTCTTTTCTTTCCCAACTCTCCACCATTTATGCATCTACAGAGCTTTTCTGACCTCTTGTTAGGCTCTGGAGTTACATAAAGAGGGCGGCAGGTACGACTAACTACTCATTGTCTGAGAAATATTTTATGTAAAGGACAAAATAACAACAAGAAGACAAAAGAAAATAAAAACAAAAGGATAGCATATGGTTCAGGCAAGTAGACATTACAAAATATTTAGCTTGAGGAGTCACCCTAAAGCTTTGATTCTTGAAGAAAGATTGCTGGCTACATTAGTTAGCCATGCTGTGAAGAGACACCATGACCACAGAAAATCCTGTAAAGGAAATACTTTATTGGTGCTGACTTACAGTTTCAGAGGTTCAGTTTATTATCTTCATGACAAGAAACATGGCAGCGTGTATGCAGGCAGGTATAGTGCTGGAGAACAATCTGAGAGTTCTACATGTTGGTCTGTAGTCAGCAGGAAAAACTTGGCCACTATAAGCCTAGTTTGAGCATCTGAGACCTCAAAGCTTACCCCCATACTGACACAGTTGCACCAACAAGGTTATGCCTCCTAATAGTACCACTCCATCTGGCCCAAATATTCAATCACATGAGTCTACGGGGGTCATTCCTATTCAAACCACCACACCAGCCTACGAGATAAGATTTAATATAGGGTGATAGTGTTGTGGTGGTAATAAGAGTACACCAATAGGGGTTGGGGATTTAGCTCAGTGGTAGAGCGCTTGCCTAGGAAGCGCAAGGCCCTGGGTTCGGTCCCCAGCTCCGAAAAAATGAACCAAAAAAAAAAAAAAAGAGTACACCAATAAATACATACCAAAGTGACCAGCTATTATCATGTGAACATGTCTTCTTCTCAAAATGTATATGTCAAGATCATGGTCCTCAAGTCCATACACTAATTGTACTTGAAGGTAAGGCCTTTGGAAGTTCATGAGGATGGTTCTTAATGATTGACAGACATGTATGTACATACAATAAAGGGAAGAGAAGCTACAAAGTGCATATTGGCTCAGTCTCCGTATTATACCTGCTCTTTGGTATGATGCAGAAAAAGAATACTACCTCATTCCAGTGCCATGTTCTTGGGCATTATAATCTCTAGATCTTTTGGATTTATTTGTCATATGTTTAAATGCTTGGCCCAGAGGAATTGGAACTATTAGAAGGCATGACCTTGTTAGAGCAACTGTGGGTGTGGGCTTTGAGGTCTCTGATGCTCAAGGTAGGCCTAGAAGGGCTGAGTTTTCCCTGCTGCCTGTAGAACGATATGTTGAACTCTCAGATTGCTCTTTAGCCCCAGATCTTTGATGCACACAAGAGACACATGCTGCAGCCCAACAGGCTCTGATGAAAAGGTCATTTCTTTAGAGCAGTATCCAGGGGCATGTCTATTATGATGAAGACGAGTAAAGGCAAACAACCTACAAACAAACATTTTCACTGCATCTTCGATCTAGAGCTGACAGAGTCTTTTGTAGGGTTACTGGGCTTCATCTCCAGGCCTCTCTGTAACTAGAGCTATTGAGGTAGAACAATTGTCTTCCAAACTCAGGAGGTTTTCTGTTGCCATTGCTTCTCTGAGTAAATGTATGCATGCTGAACCCATGAACAGATACTTTTGAGTGTGAATTTGAGTGAATAATGCCAATGTGGCCAGATGAGCCAAAATTTGGAGAAATGTTTAAAATCAGTATATATATATATATATATATATATATATATATATATATATATACTCAAAATTTGCTGTTCTCTTAAAAATATCTAGTTAGTGTCATTGCTGTCATTTCAGGAAATTTGTAATGAGCACTTTTTATATTTATTTATTTTTAGTAATGTCTTGTGCTTATGGCTAAATCATTTCTTGCCTTCATTTTCTATGTACTTTGATATAAATAAATTATACCCATTTACCATAAGGTGGTATTAGGAGGTTAATTGACAGCATTTGTCAAGCTGGTATTTATATTTAAGTGCTGTATGTTTCACCATAAGCATGATAAGCTTATGGTTTATGATAAGCTATAGGCTTGTCACCACAGACACAGCTCTACTTCTGTCTTTCCTGAGTGCCTGCTCTCTAGCAGGAGGCCCATCACTTCAATAAGTTACTATGTATCTGAAGTTCCCCACTGTTACTATGCTGTTGGATCTCTTTTGCAGTGTGTGTTAGTCAGTCTTTCTAGCACTGTAACACAACATCTGAGCAAATAAAAGTAAAAGAAGAAACGTTTCTTATAGAATTGTAGACTTGGATCTGTGGATGGCCTGGATCTGTGGATTTGAAGCCTGTGGAAAGAAAGCACCACATGTCAAGAAGACACAGTGGGAGAAACTTTTCATTACTTGAAATTCAGAAAGCAAAAAGAGAGAAAGGGGATTAAAACACCATCCCTTTCAAGTTCATGTCCCACTGTTTCTAACTCTTTTGTTCTTGTTGTTCTTGTTCTTTTCCTTCTTGTTGTTGCTGTTGTTGTTGATCTTCTTCTTCTTCTTCTTCTTCTTCTTCTTCTTCTTCTTCTTCTTCTTCTTCTTCTTCTTCTTCTTCCTTCTCTTCTTCCTCCTCTTCATCTTCCTCTTCCTCCTCCTCCTTTTCCTCCTCCTCATCCTCTTCCTTCTCCTCCTTCATCTTTCCTCATAAACATTCTACATCTCCCAATAGTGACACCAATGGCCAACCAAGCCTCAAACCTTCCAAGGAGAATACATATGCAAACCATAACTCAAAAGTTGCCACAGTCTGCATGATGTCCTCTTTGGAGAGTCACTACTTTCCCCTCTCTCTGGGCATTAGAGATTTGTGTCAAAGTTTCTGCCCTTCATAGATCACGTATAAATTCAATGATGTGGGTTCCTCAGAGATTTTGATTGTCTAGGTGAATGCTGCTGTTTTAGTTGCTCTGACTGATACAATGAGAAAGTACACACGGTACACAGAGAAAGAGAGAAAACATCCCTACCTACATCCATGAAAGTAATCATACCATCTTCTTTTACCTCTACACACACACACACACACACACACACACACACACACACACACACACACACACACACGAGGTTGGGGTGTTCTTTCTTGTTCTTATTCATCTTAATGCTTCCCTCACTAAACCTTTCTTTTTAATAGGGTAATATACTATGCCAAGTATATTGTATATAATAGAAGGCAGGGTTATAAGAGGTTTTTCAGGATTGCAAGAGGGAGGGGAAGTGAGAGTCTTATATCATCTATATGAAGATTAGATGTTCCACAGGCTGTAAAATAGGACAATTACATTTTTCTAAAGACTGTAGAATAACAGAGGTTGTTGGTCAATCCGACATAAAACTGGTAAATAAAAAATATCAGAAAAGTACCGCAAGTGGACATCTTTCAAGGGACATGACTGGGCAAGCCACGAACTTTTCTATCCAGATTTATAAAATTGGGTTGTAATTACATTATCTTCTTCACACTACCATCATGAAAATGGAATATAGAAAAATGCATGCAGAACTGGGAACACAGCAAGTGCTCCCCAGATGTTAGATATTATTTTATTTTTGAGCATGACAAAAGCTACAAAGCTCATAACACAAGGAAGCAGAATTCAACCATATGTTTGCTAATATGTGTGGCAGCCCCACTGCTCCTTTGACAATCCTGTAATAGTTCCAAAAGGAGCTTTGTTTGCCTGTCTGGGCTTTCGAGATATTAGGCTGAGACCTTTGGGGTATTGGGTGAGAGAGGACTGTGTCTGGAATGTCCTGTTTCTCTAATACAGAACGAAGGGCCTAAAAACCATGCAAGGGCTAATGTATCATGCAATCTGTTCTGTGTTATACTTTATCACACAATGAAATGCTAATGTGAGAAAGATCATTTACATATGGCCTACTAGTTATTTAAGAAAACAACAATTAAACACGTTGAGATAATTAACAGTGTGCACATGATTAACAATGCTTTTTAGATGCTAGAAATTAATGGAGTAGATGCCAAATAAATGTAATCCCACACTTTAGTTAGAATTTCTTCCTTAATTATATTAATTTACAAATTTAAAACAATAATCACATTCATTCAAAGAGAATGAGTATCTTAAATGCAGAAATAATCAAAGGGGGGGTGTCCTATTTGAGAAAAGAATGTAATAGATTAAACTTATTCTTTGTCCCCACCAGAGGACAGCGTAATTAAGGACAAAAAATAACCTGCTGCAGTGTAGGGCTGTCCACAATGGATTCATCCAAGCCTTTCGTAAGCAGAATTTGTTTTCAAGATAACTAGCCTGCTGGTATCCAACAAAATGGAATTGTTCTGCAGCTGTGACTCAGGTGTCCTTTCCCAGCTCTGAGTCCTGAGTTGAACTCCAGTACAGTATGAATCTATCTGCACTCTGAGTGTGTGTGTGTGTGTGTGTGTGTGTGTGTGTGTGTGTGTGCACATGCTATGTGTGCATGGCTTTATGAATGTTCACACATGTACAGGCAAACCCGTACTAATGTACATATGTGACTGTCTGTGCATGGGGATACTTAATATTGTCCTAGGGACTCTTCCTCAATCACTCTGTGACTTATTCATTAAAGCAGGTTCTATCACTAGAGCACAGAGCTCAACTATAAGGCTATGATGATGGCTAGTTTGCTCTAAGGACACCGTTTCCCTACTCTCCTACTCCTGGAATTTCAGTTGCCTGACATGACCACCTGATTTTTATATATGCATATTCACACACATATATGAATATATATATACATATTTATATACATATATACATACACACACACAAACACAAGTAGTATATATTACTACAATTACATAATCTTTCCTTCACGTTCTTCCCTACAAATCCTCCAACAAATCCTATATCGTCTATTATATTTCAAATTCATGACTTCCTTTTATTAACTATTACTTCAAACATATTCGTATATACACATGTATTCTTAAATACAAACTCCATAGTCTGTATAGTATTAACTGTATTTATGTTTTCAGAACTGACCATTTAGTCCTTGATAACTAATTACCGTGCTTTTCCATGGGGGAGACCATTTTTCCTATTCTCAGCATCTTAGTTGCCTGTGGTTCTCTGTGCAGTTTGAGGTCCCATGGTTTTCCCTCCCATTCATGCTGGCTTGTCTATTCCACCTGATATTTTTAATAGGCTCTGAGCAATTGAACTCTGGCTCTTACTTTTACAAGGCAGGTTTTTAAACTACTGAGCCATATTTTCAACTTCGATATAGCGCCACTTCTAAATGACTTTCATAGAAACATCAGGTGCATATACTCAGAATAGAGCTTTACCCTTTCCACCTGGAATTACAGGCCTCATAGGCTGCCTTTATTCCTCTCTGCTCATTTCACAGCAATGACTTACAATCCCCATGACTGTGCCTAAAACTATCAGAGTGCTTCCTAAGGTGTGACCTCAACACGGTTATACTTGGGGCATCCAAGGACATATGTCTGCTGAGCCACCAGAAAAAGAGAGTCTCCTTGAGGAGCAACCTGATCCAGTGCAAACTTAGATAGAGCAGTTCCTCCTCTTTCCAGCTGGCTGGTCTTAGGCAAAATTACATGATTCAATGTTTCTAAACTTGTAAAGTGGGGATAGTATGTTATTATCTACTTCATGGAGTTATTTTGGGTATTGAAATGAAATAATCCCTTGCATGTTAATTGTCTTCACTCGTGAATGTGATTAGATCCTCAGTATTCAGGCAGCTGCAGAAGGGTTCATTTATCTTGGAAGGGAGGAAGAGAAAAAAGGAAGGAAGAAGGAAGGAAGGAAAGAAGGAAAGAAGGAAAGAAGGAAGGAAGGAAGGAAGGAAGGAAAGAAGGTAGGAAAGGATAGAGTCAGGACATTTAAATATTTTACTTGACTATTTTGGAGATACAGAATCAACAACAGGAAAGTTTCTTCTGTATAGAGAAGTGTCAGGCTATAAAAGAAAGGGGGCATGAAGAATGAAATTGGTATATGGACTTAATTCCAAAAGTAATGTTATGAAAAGGCCATGGCATGAAAGGAAATGACCATTGATTGATTGTTGTTGTAATATATGTGTGTGTGTGTGTGTGTGTGTGTGTGTGTGTGTATGTGTGTGTGTGTAAGGTTGTGTTTTATCCCTCACTAGGTCTATACCACAGTGCCCCAAGATATCTGCTGGATATCTTGCCAGAAGCACACATTCCAATTCCGTGGCGGCCCAGACCAGCCGCTCCACACTCCATTACACTTAAATCTACACATGAAAGAACACACAACACAATAACCTTAGATCCAATTGATAAGATATAATTGACCACCTAAACACACAAAGCCCAGTACCATCCATCCTTTAAGAATATTAATAACAACCTGTAAATACGCAGAGCGGAATCTTAACATCGCCTGCCATGGCTTCTCGCCCTCTCCCTCCTCTCTTCTCTCTTCCGTTCCAGTCTACTCCCCTTCCTTCAAACTATTCTCCCGCCCATCCTTCCTTCTCATCCAATGACAGGCCTCCTTCTATTTTGTACCTGCCTCACCTGCGACATCATCCCACAATTGATTACTGAGCCAACTTGGCTCTGTAATGTTTAGTTCAAACTTTCCTGATATAATCAATTTGTTTCAAGGATTTGATTTGAGGCCACGTCTTTGCCCATCTCTTGTTGGGCCTATTAGCTTTCTGATACTCTATATCTGACTGGTTATATCCTTGAGTAACACCATGCTACAAGATTTTCAGTTTGCCCATTCTTAGTGAAATGTATGGTGTGCCTCGATGTGCCAGAGACCACTGCCTCAGACTAGTGCCATCGCTTCCTTTGATAGCCTGCCTGTCTGCCTGCATCTAAAGTATTCCCATGTTCCAAGAGAGCAGAGTTTGCTCTATTGCACCTTTACAAAATATACTGATTTGAGCTTCTGAATTCAAAACCACTTTAAAAAACAAAATGCAACAAAAGAATAGATCTCAAGAGGAAACCGTATTGTAAGTATTTCTTGTCTTGAAGCCCTTGTTTTCTTTCTTCCTGTGGTCTGCTAAAGGTTTCATTGTACCTTCTCATGTCCACAGCCTGGTACCTTATAAATTATTCAGTATCATTTCAATAATTATCTTCTCCTCAAGGCATCCTTGACCAGATGCCTCTTCCCACATATGGCTATGAATCTTTCTTTCTCTGGCTTCAATCTGTTGATATACTGGCTAGTGTTTCTTTGCTTAACCTCACCTTTTAAAAAAATATACTAAGCCTCTCCAGACCCAGTCTATATCTATGTATTTACCTATTATACTAAGAACTAAAACACTAAAACTGTTAACAAAAGTATGGTTACATTTAACTAGATTAATTAATCTGGTGAAGATGAGTTGCTTTGGAACCCAAATTACTTCAGCCATTCAGATAAGATATTGTTGGAAGATTTCCAGTACATTCTCATTAGAATGGGCACAGATAAAAGTCATTAGGATGTCCCATCCACACTCCCTGAAAGCAAATGGGATCTATTTAGAACAGACAGTTAACCTGCTCCCCTCACTAAGTTCATCTATTGCTGCAGGCAGTGGGAGGAAGGTCAGCAATTATCCAGTGATTTCATCAATGGAGGGCTAATCTCAGCAATTCTGCCTGAAGGAACCACCTGTTCACTAAGGCCCCTTTTGAATCTTCATAGTTTTGGCTGAAAGTGAAATTTCCACTTGTCCCTATTTTCTGCTCCACTGGAAGCCCCTTAAGCCCCATGTGCTGCCTGCGTTGTTACGAATGCTGGCTCTGATTTGGGAAGATTTGGGGTAGGGCCTGAGACTTTTACAGACTGCAGCAGGATCCCAGGTTAGGGCTGAAGCCTTGAGTCAATAGAAGACAGAGTGCATAGCAAGGATGTGCAGTTCTCTGCCGTGGTGGGTCTTCTGAATCAACTGGAGAGTTGTGCTACCTCAGACCAAGTTGAAACACACATGAAGCTCAGGTCATGGTAATTTATGAATCTTCTATGAAATGCCCACTTGGCAACCAGGGTTGACTATTTGTAAATTCTTATTCTCAAAGTTAGTAGGAATATGGATATGCAACCCATGCCTTGTAACCCAAGCACTTAGGGAGCAGAGAAAAAAAAGATGGTGAGTTCAAGGCCAGCCTTGGTTGTATAGAGAAACCTTGTTAACAAAGAAATAATAATTAATCGCATAAATTAGGTGTTCTGAGACTAGAACGGTGGCTTGGTGTTGTCTATGAATTGAAACAAAAATGCACAGCCTCAGTGAATAAGTTTATGTATTCTGTCAAGTGTAGTGAAAAGAGAGAGAGAGCTTCACAATAAGAAGATGGAAGGAAGTACTGATCCATGATAAAAAGTGGACAGATTTCAAAAATGTTATGCTAACTAGAAAAGGTGACATACTTATGGTCCCCAATTTGGAAATTTTATAGACAGCAAAAGTAAAATTTGGCAGAGCCCTGGAGAAAAGGTATAAATGTTCCTAAACTGAACTCTAATTGGTGGTATTCCTTCTGGCCAACTTTAACTGTTCACTTGGCACAACCTAGAATCACCAAAATAGAGTCTGGTTGAGGAATGACCTAGGTTGGCTGGTGGGCATGTACTGTTCTTGAGTTTAGTTGTGATGCTTCAGGTTCCTTCCAGGGTACTACACCTGTCATGGACTCTAACATGGAATTATAAGCCAAATTATAAGCCTTTCCCTCCCCTAAGTCTCTTTGGTCTGGGTGTTTTCTTCCCAGCAACAAAAATTAATCTAGCACAACCTTATAAATAGGCAAAGTTTCAAAAAATTCATTGTGTAGTATGTTTAAAGTGGTTGAACTTTATAATATGGATCATATATCTCAATGAAGCCATTATTGTGTGGAAAGTGTTTCTCAGTGGGAAAACATGAAAATTCTCTGGCTTTACCAAGACCTAATAGATCTAGAGTGGAAGACAGCACCCTGGGTTTAATGAGTCCTTCAGGAGACTCTGAGGGGCATTTGCAGCTGGGAAAGTGTTCTGGGAGAAGTTTTAGGGTACAAAGACAACCACTCAGAATAATTGCTTACAGGAAAGCAAAATTGTATTCCCGAAATGAATAAAATCCCTTTGTAATAAGTGTCGAGACAGAGTTTTATATTTGCACTCCTTTCATTCCTGTTTAGTGCTAGGGCAGAACTCAAGGTCTCATGCATGCTGTGTGAGGGCTTTACCATGAAGCTACACCCATATCCCTTCATGTTTACTAGTGATGGCTCCATGAACCTGGCAAAAAAAGTCTGCCTTGTGTTCTCCTTGGCAGCCTTAGCCATGAATGGGAGTACACAAGTTTGCTCTTCAGGCCTGCTACGCTGATAAATTCAGAGGGAAACAGAAAGGCTCTTAGCACTGATAGACTTTTATCCGGCATTTGTACAATGCATGTCAAGAATAAGAGTTATTGGTGCCATTTTATCTTCATAGAAACTGCTATAATTTAGTCTCTTTTGAGAAGCCCATCCATTGGAAAGTCTTTCTTTTGCTATATTTAGAAGGTTGTTATCCTAGCAAATGTATATTCTTCAGGTTCTTTCTTTGCTTTGGGTCTCCTTTCAGACGGCTTATTTTCAAAGTCATATGTATCTGCTATGTTGGGAAGGGCTTCGGGACAATATCTTGCATTCTACCTCATCCTCCTTGTTATCACAATAACAGATGCAATACTGAAGAAATTGCCACCCCTAAAAGGGCTTTTGTCCTTATCCTGGAACCAAGGAATCACTCTTTACAGTCCTTAACTTAGTAGGTAGGCTAAACATCACAAAAGAAGCATTCATGCCCCCCAAAGCCATAAAGGTATGTGATGTGTATCTGAGTTTAGTCCCAATGAGATGAAAAATCACAGAATCAGATTCCTATATAATATATTTCAGATCAACATGTAGCACTTTATAGCAATTGAAGCTCAACTCAAGACGTTGTCAACTAATCATTGATAGTCAAGCTAATATGAATCAAGCTAATTTTTACAGACAAGAGCCCTTCAGATGGTTCCAGTGAATTCCAAGAATATATGGTTTTTCATAGTATTTCAAGACAGGAAGGAAAGTCACACAATTTTATTATGGGGAGTGAGTGAGTGATCAAAGTCCCCCATCATCTTTTTGTGCATTTCCCCTCGCTTGCCCTTTCACAGAAACACAAAATAGCCAGCCATCTTCTGCCTAGTACCCATTTCTTGTACCTGAAAGACTTTCCTTTTAACTGGCTTTGTCTTTCAGTTGATCAACTAATGTAGCACAATGCAAATAGAAATGACTTCACCCTAGCCAAGGACTCCCACATTTGCCCAACTGTATACTGAAGTAGAAACTTAAAGGTTCTTTAGAAAGTCAGTGGTGATAGACACCTGTTTACCTCAGCAAAACACCATGCAACACAACTGAATTTCCAAAGAACCCTTAACTCTCCATCTTAATAGCCCTCTCAAAGGAAGTATATGTCTTGTTCTCTGATATACAAACTCTAAGAATCTTTCAAACTGTGACTGGCCATTAGATATATACCAAGGTCTATTAACAGTTCATATTTACCTTGCTCTTGTGAGATGGGAGTAATTGGATAGACTTTACTAGGAATCTGGGGTTAGAATCAGGACACAGACCCACGTATTTCAAACACCAGTTCACACACATTAATTTGGTCCCTCTTTCTCACATCTCATTTTTATGTCTAGAGAAAAGGCAGCCAATTTGTTATCTGGACATGACTTTCTGCATCACCCTCTTGTTTTCAGTATTACATAGGACCCTAAATATTTACAGGATTCAAAAGTCCGTGCATTGACTAGAGAACAAGTCTGTATTTTCTGCTTGCTGTTTTTCTGAGACAACCCTGATTCTTTGAACCAAATCCATATCTGCTGAAACCTCTGAGTCCAGTTCTTCCAGTAAGCTCTTTAAACAGTTTGCTCATCCAGTCTATAACAGTAAAAATCCTTGGTACAACAAGCAAAGAATTGCTTGAAATTCCAATTAAGCCAAGTCTTACCAAAGCCTATTCCATTATCTCAGTAAGCTGCTTTCTACATTAAAAGGCTCCTCTTAATTAATTTTCTTGCTGGTTGGTAGATATGCAATGCTTTATTATGACCTATGAATTCAAAAGCAGGAATATAAAGCATCAATGAGTTTTAAATTCCCACCATCAAATCAGACCTGTGCCTCACTGCACTGTTGCAGCAGAAATGGGAGAGGCATGGATCTTCAATAGAGAACTGTGGGAGACACAGCAGAGTGGTCACTGGGCTCCTTGACATAAATCGTCTCATCTACTGGAAGCTGTTCACATAGCCCTGCCATCCACAGCTCTAGATAGGCAGGGGAGGCTGAAGAGGGATAACTTTATTCCTCATACTTCTTGCCCAGCAATGAATGTACACGCAGGGTTCTTTGCATGGACAGATGTATATAGCGGTGACAATTTTTACATGGTGTAAATTCATTAGTAGCATTGCACACGTGCTCCCTGTTGATTTCCCACCAAGGATTCCTCGAAGTAAGTCTTACCTTGATGAAATTGAGGTCATCTTTAAAGCTGCTTCTGCTTGTACCTCCCAGCTATCCTCAAGGCCTAGTAGTGGAGCCTGCAACATTGAGGCCTTGAGCATGCTGCTCAGGCTCTCCCTGTCTCGCTCAATACTAAATTGAAAAAGTAGACTGAGAAAGCAAAGTTACCTCTACTTAACATACGTTCGCTCTTTCTGCAGATGCCATGGTTCTATAACGTTGATTGTGCTCTTTATAGTTTGTGTGAATGGAGGCCTTACTGTGGTTAACCATCATTATTTTTGTGCATGTGTATTTGTGTGTGTGTGTGTGTGTGTGTGTGTGTGTATTTTGTCTTAAACCACATTTTCCAGGATATATTGTGAAATATCCAAATTAAGAAGAAGAAAGAAATCCACCTTCAACTTTTGCAATGTTTCTCCTTCATGTGTTTATTGCCCCGTTACCAAAATTTCCTATAGGTTATTTCTGTCTACAAGATAAAAGGCCTTTGGTTTATGTACATTCTTGTGCAAAGAAATCAAGGTGGTGCCAATGAAATGGGTCAGTGGGAAAAACTCCTGATTTCAATTCATACACACACACACACACACACACACACACACACACACACATACACACACACACACGCATGCACGCATACACGCACACGTATGCACACACACACACATACACACACCACAAGAGATCAAAAGGACCACAAAGATGGCTCTCTGGTTAAGAGACTTGTTCTTCCAGAGGACTTGAATCCAATATCCCACATGCACATGATTACTCAGACATCCATAACTCTACTTCCAGGATATCAAATGCCCTCTTCTAAACTCTATGGCCACTGATCATGCAAGTGATCCATGAACCTGCAAGTAGGTAAAACACCTATATTCATAAAATAAAATTCTAAAAAATAAAAAAGAGACAAAGTAGAGAGTCCAAGATCCGTAAGTACATAGAATTCCCAAGAACCATGAATACATGTCTCCTAGGGAGTACCAATGATATCAAAGTAAAGTGATTACAACTCCTGAACCTAAGGCTCAGGGTTCATTATAGAAGACAGGAAAGAAAGGTTGTGAACTCCAATGAGATTCATGGAGTTTGCTGTGAGACTGTGTCTCCTAGTAATGTCAGATGTCTCACAAACACTACAGCTGAACAAAGGCAACAGTAGACATGCTAAGGTGGATGGGGGAAAGTACATAAAGCCTTTAGTACCCAATACTAATTGGTTAGCTCTGAAGACTTATAACATTGAGGATATATGTATTTATTTAGAAATATATATTTATATACATATGTTAATGTGTGTGTCTTAGTCAATGTCCTATTGCTGTGAAGAGACACCATTACCACAATATCTCTTATAAAGGAAAACATTTAATTGGAGCTTGCTTACAATCTCAGAGGTTTAGTTAATCATCGGCGCGGCAGGAAGCATGGTGGAATGATGCTGGAAGAAGGAGCTGAGAAGTCTACATTTGAATTTGCAGGCATCATGAAAAGAGAGTTACTGGGCCAGTCTTGGGGTTTTAAAACCTTAAAGCCTATACCCAGTGGCTTACTTCTTCAAATAAGGCCATACCTAATCCACAAGTAGTGCTACTTCTGATGACTAAGCATTTAAATATTTGAGCCTAACATGAAATTTTTATTCAAATCACCACAGTATATTTCAACAGTTAAGAAAAAAATGAGGCCATGAATTCGAAGTAGAGCAAGGGAAATTATATGTGAAGGTTTGGAGAGAGGAAAGGGGAGAGAGAAAGTATGCAATTGCGTTATTATCTCAACAATAACACAGAAAATATGATGGTCACGCTAAAAGAGGAGAGAAAGGAAATCAAATGCAACCTGACAGAAGGTTTATTATTATAATTTCAATGGCTATATATGAACTTAATGAAACTTAAAGCAGTCCTACAAATAAGTGTCACCATTAAACATGTTTGGGGTGTGTGTTTTTCTGTGGCTTGGGGCACAGGTCTATGAGAGTCAGGTCCTTGTAGAATTTTATCACTCTGCAAGCACAAGAAGCTTGCCACAAAGTATGGGACTGAGAATAATTAGAGTCGCATCTACCCCTCCTGAGTGTGCAGAATGACAATGCCATTTGTGAAGAGGAAGGCATTCTGAAGGTATGTGTAATTGCTGCCATCAAATGCCATGAGAAACAAGCTGTAGTGGGTAAAAGAAGACACTTCTGGGGACAAAATCTTTCTGCAAGATAATGCTTGATTTATGGTTTTGTATTACTGAATTCCAGGGTTCTGCCACCTACCACTTTCTAAAAGCCATTTGTTTGTCAACATCTTCATGGATATATGGTTTAAGTTCAAGCATAGAGCAAGTCCTATAGAAAATATTACAACAGTAGCCAGTATCATATACACACAGACTATAGAGCACAGCAAACTATCTTTCTAAATTGCAAAATGAATCACGTGCATCCTCTAAAGGTTCTGCACCATGGACCCTTGTTTCCCCTTCAGGATAATGAATACATGTCGTTATTATAGAGTTGTGAGGATTAACAATATGCTACCCTGCATGAGGCAAGCACTCATCAAGAAGACACACTGTGGTTGCTGTCTGCCCCTTGCTGTCACCTTTATATCCTCTCTTCTAGTTCATGGTTGACTTTATTGTTCTCGATGTGTATTTGCTTGCTCAGACTCTCTTTGGTTTCTGACTCTGAAAGGGTTTTCACTGGCTTTTCCCAATTTACCACTATTTTTCTGTGCTCAGTTTAGAACTGCTGATATTTGGAGAGTTGAAAGCCCATGATAGGGCTCACTAGTTTCATGGAGCTCATGTAAATAGTAACAGGGGCACTTCCACACATAAACTAGGGAGGTCCCCCAGGGGAAACAGACACTTGATATAGGTGAGAAAATTAGGGTCCTCAATGTCTTCGTGAAGCTGTGCTAGAAGAATTAAGAAATAATGAAAGGCCAGCATGCGGCTGAAAGGGGAAGCTGCAGATTATCATGGAGAAGCCTAGAAATCACATGCCTGGTTACCAGAGGTTTGAATTTGTTCTCAGTATGACGAAAAAAAATATTATGGAAGTAGCTTATCTCTGAAAAGACATTTTTTGTAGGTTAGCATGCAAAGAGCAAGCCAACTGAAATGATGAGAAGGGTGAATAGAGCTAGGAGATGACAGGATGGTTTATGTAGGAAGACAGGGTCTTAATAGACAATCTAAGAAATGGGCCGGAATCCCCATCAATACCAATCCAATTCTTCAAGGATTGGGAATAACTGCTCATAGTTAATAAAAAAAAAAAAAAGGACATCTTGAAAAAATGTATGCATGTAGACTAGAAGAATGACACAGAGAAGCAAACGAGGAAAGGAAATGCCAGGATTCTTGGCCAGGATAATTGCTACAATGGAGCAACCATTAACAGGTGGCAGTTTTGCCTGAAATAGCAAGATGGTGGGCATTAGCTACGTCACTATGGTGTTGGTGATTGGTCAGACTTTTTCTGTCTGCCTTCTCCACTACTTCTATCTTCTTGAGATGCTCTGATGAAAAGTTATTCATTGTTCTAGCTCCTGTCTGAGTTCCTGAGCATTTATCCACAGATCCCAGTTCCAGTTAAGCCACAGCTCATTTAGGTCTGGGTCCATTGCCAGTTGTATGTCACTCCTGTAACTTCCTCTCAGCATAGGTCAAACTTCATGGGCTCAGTTTCTCCATTTCAGTCATTTGCCTGACTCTAGCCATTTCCCTCCAGATTCTTCTAGACTGTCCTTACCTTTGAAGTAAATACTACAGAGAACAAAACCTACCAGGTAAGTTGAAACAAGGGTTCCACAAGACTTACCTCTTGCTCTGAAATCCTCCAGTCATGTTATGGTTTTATGGGATACCTGAATGTTCAGATGAGTATCTCTATGTGTCTGTATCTGGTCCTTGTGTTTTTCTTGGACTCTTTTCCTCCTCTGTGTTGGTTTTGTTCTATTTTTTGTGCTTGTTTTATCTTACTTTATTATTATCCCTTAGAAGCCTGCCTGTTTCCTAATGAGAAACAGAAAGGTGTTAGATACAGATGGTAAGGAATATGGTGGCAGGGGGAAATGGGAGGGGTAGAGGAAAGGGAAACCACAACCAGAATACATTATATGAAAAATGGGTGGGGGAGCATATCACTCATGATCACAACTCTGTTGCATTGCTGCTGGAACTATACTGAATATTGAGTGAATTGTCTCCTTGTGCAGGACCACTGTTTTAGCCAAAAGGCAGCCAATCACCTTGTGTGTTCTACCATAGTCTTTTCTTCACAGTATTTATGAGGGTTACCCTCAAATTAGCATAAGAACAGGATTCTTTAACCTGACTCATATCCCACATACATTGTCCACCCCATACTCATTGCTGTTTCCTGTCGGTTCCTGTGACACCCTTGGCCATTGCCTGTCCAAAGTTTGACATGTGCCATTTCCTTGTCCTCTTAACACCTGTACTAACACATCCCATGATTGATTTAGTCTCTTCTGCCAGGATTCGTTTCAAGTGTTTTCCTATCACAGAATCATACCTACCCTTGCTACTTTTTCTGAAGATGTAACTAGTTATGGCCTACCTGAACGTTCCTGGTACCTGCATGTAGTTATACTTGGCTTACTTTAGTTTATGATTTATTGGCCACTATCCCAAACAGTGAAAACACACTAGGGAGGCTAGAGAGATCCCTCAGTGGTTAAAAGTGCTTCCTGATCTTCTAGAGAGGTCCTGAGCTCTGTCTCCAACACTCATGTCAAGTGGTTCACACATGAACATCTGTTCACCCCAACATGCACGTGTAAGTTAAATTTTAAAAATTATAAACGTAGTATTACAAGCATGTTCATCCAGCATCCACAAAACCTGGCACCTAATATGCCTCTGTAACTGGGAGCAAGTAGCATTTTGAAGAGCAATTATAAAAACATTTGCAACAAATGGAAATCTTCACTTTTCTGTCAATTCATCAATTATAGATTGGCAGTTGAAATAGCAGTAGACAAAAATCTTTCAAAGAATAATTAAACTGGACACTTATTTTTAAGGCAGTTTTAAAACTTTTGTCATTTAACACAGTTGATATCTTATATTTTGAATAATAATTACAATGTACACCTTAACTTTTTCTGAAAAAAATATCAGCCATATACTAATGTTATCAAGCTTAAAATTATCAGTTATCCTCTTTTGCATACATTTTCTTGGTTTTACATGTGGAAATTTTATTATCACCATAACCATTTCAGAATTATTAGTTTCATATACCTATATCCTTGTTCTTGATTTGATTCATTTTCACTGTAATTCATGTTCTGTCATCTTTCCATCATATTTCCAATACCTCCCAAGGAAGATTTTGGGTTTTTTTATTTCTTTTGTGAGTCCATTTTAATTTTTAATTCTGTGTATATGAGTATGTGCATATGTGGCTCAAGAGCATGTGAAAGTCCAAGGCACCTACATCTTCTGGAGCTGGAGTTACAGGCAGTGGTGAGCCCCTCAGTCTGAGTGGCAGGAACTGACCTGCTGAGCCATCTCTTCAGTCACCCTCTCCTTCCATTATAAACATTTCATTAACTGTTTTTTTTTTAACACATATAAGGGTAACATCAGAGCCACGGGAGGTGCCTCAGTTGTCAAAGTAATGGCTTCGCAAGCACAAGGATTAATTTTGATCTACCAAACACTTGTTAATATGTTGTCATGAATATTATCTCATTTATGACTCAGAGAACATTTTGACAAGGGGTAGAAAGAATGTAAAGGCAGAGTAAAGGAGGAGTGATGTGGGACACTGACATGACATGGTCATTGCACTCTTGAACTAACAATTTTGATGGGCTGTATTGATGCATAATATTGGGTTCCTTTATATTCCCTCATGGATGGAAAAGGCCAAAACCCCATCCTGAGGATTTATAACAATTAATGACTGATAAGGCAAGAACAGATATTTTCTTCAGTAATGTAGCCACTGATAAGTTATTCCTGCTCTAATAAACAACCTTCACCCGTGCTATAAACTTTAATGAAACATAAAAAATGTAAGTTTTTCAAAAACTTTTTCAAAAAGATGAAAATAAGACTAGTTAGGAAAATAAAGGGATTAATAGAAGTGGGATGAGACAGAAGAGGATAATAGGACAAATAATCCAAATGCATCATATATATATATACATATATGTATATATATGTATATATATATATATATGAGAGAGAGAGTCATAATAAAATCCATAATGTATAATTGATATATACTAATAAAATGCTTCTTCTAAGAAAGTCAAATATGGTGAAATGAGCTTGTTATCCCAGGACTGAGGTGACAGGATGTTGTTTATGGCTTAGTAGCATGTACTTAGATACCATTAAGAGACCCTGTCTCAAAACTGAACAGAAACATGAGCTGGACAGTTACTGAACAAGAGTGAATGTTATTCCCAGGTCTGATAGTTTGAATATGAATGTCCTCCATAAACTCATATATGTGAATGCTTGGCTCACAGGGAGTGGTTCTATTAGGAGGTCTGGCCTTGTTAGAAGAAGTGTGTCTCTGGGGGCAGGCTTTGAGGTCTTAGACCTTCAAGTCAAACTGGTATATCTCTATCTTCTTCTGCATTCTACAAACAGTACTCTTCATCTCCTTCTCCAATACCATGTCTACCTATGCACCCTCATTCTTTTTACCAAGGCAATAATGGACTAAACCTCTGAACTGTAAGCCAGACCCAATTAAATGTTTTCCATGATAAGAGTTGCCATGGTCAAGTGTCTCTTCACAGCAATGGAACCTTAATGAAGTCATGTGGCCTCTGTATATATTCACATTCATCTGTGTATGATATCATGTACCTATCAAAGAATAACTTCATTAGCCTCTGCATTGCTTTAGTATAGCTTGGTGTGGAATTCTTTTGAAACTGTAGTAATAGCTTGATACTAAAAGATGCTGAAAGAAAGGCCAGGAAAGTACTTTTGCTTTGTGACAATCAAAATTAAAAATTAAAAATAATTGAAGCTTTTAATGAATTCTTTGTTATTTAGCTTAAAACCACATTAAGTGTGCTGTAATTATTAAGTGGGTATTTTATCAAAGGATATTATTAAATACTGAGTACTTGGTATATTGCAGTGTAATTAGTTAATTAGAACTTGCAGATTTCCTACTGATGGTGCCAAGAGGTTCTTTTGTTTTCAGTATAAGTTATAAACCAGCTGTGCAAATATTCCATTGGCATGACAAAGGTACATTTCTTTATTTCAAGAATTCATAAATTTATTTTGCTTTGATCAGTGTGTGGATAAGGATGTGTGACAATCAATATAATTACAAATGGAGAGAAGAAGAGGAAGACACTCTCTTTGGAGATGGACTACAGGTGTTTGTAAGCCATCTACTGTGAGTGCTAGGGACTGAACTCAGTCAATGCTCTTAACCACTAAGGTATATTTTCAGCCCCCAAACTCTATTTTATGTATTTTATATATAAGTATATACTTATAATACTTCACAGATTAATTGATTATCCCATGTGATTTTTTTAAATTATTTATTTCTGAATGTGTCACAAACTGAAATTCGTGCAAATGATTGAATATGGTATTATCAGTTTGCTTCTTAGTGTAATTTTTTAACAATGATTTCTTTGTAGTCTTAAATGACTTATTATTTAGTTTGTTTTTAATATACTATTGTGTATCACTTTTTAAAATTTAGACTGGATATTTTATCAGTGGTAGAGCCCAAGCTAACATTTGCAAACACTGGATTGAAAATGCAGCAATGGAAAAGAGAGATCAAGAAAGGCTGTGGAGGAGATCAGGAAGTTGGGAGAGAAAGAGAGAAAGAGAGAGAGGTGTGGGGCTACACTAAATATGGGGCTGTGGATACAGACTGTCCTTAGCCTTTACAAGGCCCTTGGATCATTCCTCAGAACCAAAGTATTAATAAATGCATAAGTAAATATAAATAACAGATTCAGCAATCTTTACACTTTTCTGCTTAAATTTCCTTTTGCCTGACATTAACTTTTCTACATCTGAATCCTGCATTTTCCTTTCCACATTCTAATGTTCCTCTCTCCCTTCTGTAACATTTGTTGCTGGGCTGTCTGTTTGCAAAAAGCTTACATTCTAGTTTGCTGTTGTGTTTTGACCTTATGTGAGACATTGCATTTTAATAATTGCTATATATGAAATATTTTCGCTCACTTCAATTTTCTCATGAGTCTGTGCTGTACCTTTTTTGTTTTCCTTTCTTCCGTTTTATTCCCCTGAGTGATTTGGAAATTGTAGCCTTCATGGGGAAATTAAAAACTCTGCTGAGGCATTCAATTCAATTAAATAAAAATCAATTTTATCCAGACAATGTGTGAATGCCATGGTCTTTAAATGTGGAAATGCCCTGGTTTCTTCCTCTACAAGCTTTTTTATCACCCTCTATAGTTAACTTCAAGTCTGACTCTTTGCAAGTGTGGAAGTGATGGTTTCCTTGCTCAAGATCTCTTCCTTCTCTTCTGCTCACTCTGTTTCCCATTATATGCCAGGTGATATAAGAGCCTTATTTTCTAATCTGCATGTGGCTATGTGTGTGTGTGAGTGTGTGTTTATGTGTGTTTATGTGTGCAATTTTGGCACAAAGTTTTATCCCTTGGTAGAAAGCAATAAGAAAGAAGTCTGTCTTCAGAGGTGCCCTGTTCAAAGATACAGAAACCTGAATCTAATCATAAGGAAACTCCATGAGATCTCAAAATAAATAGAACTCTACAAAACTACAAGTATAACTCTTGAAGTATGTCAATGATAAGAAACACAAGTAGGGGTAGGAACTAGTCCAGGAGAATTAAAGGACCTGATGAAAGTGTACAAAGTGAGGCTCTGGTTAGAGCTAGAGTGAAATGAAAGCAGGGGTTGGTAAACTTTTCTGTAAAAAGCCAGGTAGTAGAGATTTTAGGTTTAATAGACCATATGGTCTCTACTTCAAGTTCTGACTCTGTGGTTGTGATGTGAAAGCAGCCACAGACAACATGTAAACAAGTGGGAACTGTTCTATCCCAAACTACTTGGCTGCAGAAAACAGAAAGCAAGTTCCCTGAGGCTTGCAGACCCCTTCTCTAAATGAAATTGTTAGGAATGGTTCAGAAAAAGATTTGAATATGAACCAAGGAATAATGCTTTTTGAGTTACCAGTTAAGTTCATAATATTGATCAATGTGCAATGATGATTGTTTCAGAGAATATTCTTTAAATGAGATTATACACACAGAGTGATCTAGAAGTAAAATAAAGTACTTCTAGATGACGGGTTTGATAGATCATAGAAGGATAGATAGATAGATAGATAGATAGATAGATAGATAGATAGATAGATGATATACTGATAATAAGTAAGAGCATATTGCTCTAATTTGTGTCTCTATACAGTTCCCTTTGCTGATCCAGGCTCCAAGGTAATGCATTTTATTTGATCTGCTCATTTTTGTCTATTGTTTCTCTTTCACAACCATAGCATTTTTGAAGGAAAGCAACCTGCTATCTTCATAGCATACCCTTAAACTTTTTCATCCTACACCATGTTAAAAGGTCTACTTAGAAACTGCATTCTATCATGTCCAATGGACTGTGTAGGGAGACACATAGAATCAACTTATCCTACCAAATTAACACCAACCCATCAGTAAATGCGTATTATGCATATTTTTCACAATAAAGAAAAACTTTTCATTCTTCCTAATTTATTATTTTTAGATCTATTCAAATAACATTTGCACTGATGATTGATATCTTCCTCAGTTCACTGGCACTATCTAACATTTCATCGAGTTACAGAAAAGAACCATTTACATTGTGTCAGCAACCTTTAAGCTCAATAGGTCCCAGGGAAATCTTGTAAGGGTCTGAATTTGTTTCTGTTGCATTTAAAGTTCTTTCCATTATATTTGCACATAACAGTGCAACAGAGAGGCTGAGCTTCTTAATCATGTGGGTGGGTCCCTTGCAGAGACTCAATATGTTTTAAAACACACTCTTCTATTTAAAGGTTATTGTGTGAATACCAAATAACTACCACTGCTGGGCATGAGGTGGTGGCTTTGATTCACAGGCCTTTCAGAGCTTTTATGATTTGCATTACTATAGTTGGAAGGTTTTATTAAAAGTTATACATTATAATAACCTAGATTTTAAAAAATGAATGTGCGGTTTAAGATATTGATGTACCAACTACACAGCTAATTAAGAGTTCAGAAAAATCAAAATTACTAAGCTTAAAGCTTTGAATGTTTCAAATGATTCTTCGGAATGAGAAGCACACTGGTTTGGTAATGGCAGTGGCCCTCAAAATCATTTCTTTTACTTAAACTTTATATCTTAAAAACTTTGATCGAAAAGCCAAGACCAAGGGGATTTTCTTTGAGTGGATATCTGCAGGTCCATCTCAAAGTCGGACATCACATTTACCTTAACAATGGGTCACATTGATGCAATGATGAACACTGGTTGGCAATATGTGAAATGGCACGTGAGTGATGAAGGGCATTGAGTAGATGCATTGAATCTTAGTGGGGCACTGACGTTGGTAGTGTGGGCACATCCTTCACCAGGAGCACAACAACACAACATGCCCACCTATAATGGAAAGTGCCAGGCACCTTACAAAGCCAGTGGATTAAGAGAATTCTTAAAAGCTTGACACATTGGAACTTAAATAGCAAATCGTTTTGTCTTCTGTCACCTTGATGGATGGGGCCATGTAGTACATTTGGGCTTTGAAAGCAAATATACCTATAAGAGTGAAAGGGAGGGCATTCCTGTAAGAGAGTAAACTAGGAAGCCACTGTCCTCCCAATTATCTTGTGGAGAGATAAAGATTTATTAAAGGATATTTATTCAGGTTGATCAATGGCTTCCTGTCCAGCTCTGGGTATCTGGCAGAAAATTTTCATTTTATATGGCAGGTGGAGAACATCAATTTATTTCTCTTTTCCGTGGTTATGCTTGACTGGAGGTGCAGAGAGTAGGCACGCCTAACGTAGGCTCTTTCATCACTATCTTCACAGAAAGGCACTGGATAAATTCAACTTAGGAAAGATTTAGCACTGCATTTGCATTGTATAGGAAATTTTGATAGCTAGTCTTCTCAGATTTGGGCTGTGGAACATATTTGGACAGACACACAGTGAAGAGGGACTGAGTCACAGCCAAAGCACACAGCTGACTTGTCAGACACTGAGATCCACAGGGCTGAATTCTAGATGAGTTAACTAGAAATGCCTAGAACTGGTATTCCATTAGGAGCAATGGAACCAATCCTTCAAGTTGAAGTGACTTGGAGGACAGATCCCTTTCTCATTTTCATTGGCATGACATACATTGGGTGCCATTCACCCCTAGCATTCTGCTTTTTCTGTAGATGTCCACTCAATGCTCCTAACAGTCCATAAATGTCCCCACCAATGTGGTCATAATGTCCACTGTGACTCTGAGAGGAAACAAGGACTTTGGGTGGGGGAAAGGAGACACCTTTTTAGTATAGTGCCTGCTAAGGTGGCAAAAATTCCTACTTTCTATGGGGTCTGTCTCTTTCCACATCCCTCTCTACCCATATGCCCTAAGTACATGTCTTCAGAGGCCTCATACATAAGCCAGGAAAGGCTGCATTAGATAGGGACTGCCATTCCCTATGTATGTGATCTGCTTCTAACCGAATTTTCCATCTGAGTTCACAAGACCAAGTGTAGTGAAGCAATTTGACCTTGATTCCCAGTGAGCCTGTAACAGAGTCTACATTTAGAAGAGAATTCACTTCTGTCCTCCCTAGGCTGCTCATGACAGCAACTATGTCCCCAAGCCTTTCAGCTGCACTTAGATATGGTCTAGATTAATATCCACTTAAGCACTAAATGGATGTTTGCCAGCCCAAACCAGCTGGCAGGCTGTGTGGACAAGTCCTTCACCCTCTTCAGCCAGATAGCATCCATCATTCTCAAATTAAACAATCAATTAACTTTGGTAAAGTAGTAAAATAATTTTTTGTAAATTGGTAAAAGAAAGTTCTCCTTCAAATAGTCCTTTTATCCTTTCTATCGCCAGAGAAGAGAAGAGGATAGAAGTGTCTTCTCAGAAACTAGCTGACTTGCTGCCTGAGTTGGGTCATTTTCTAGAATCTTAGCCCACTGTTTTTATTATGATTCATTGCTTCTCTAAAAGCAGCCAAACTATCTATAATCTCATGCATTGAAATAGTTTTCCAATTACTAATGAAACCAATTTTTAGAACTAGCATTCAATTTGACCATTTTAATTATGGCTACATCTCCATTACCAAGGAATATTGGACTGTGATTTTATGTTTTATTCCAGAAGAAAAAAACTACTTTCAGTTGCCCAGAGTCTTTTGCTTAGCATCATGGCAACCAAGAGCATTGGATTGAAGGACATGGATAATTCAAACAGATGGGGACTCTGCCCTAAAGGGCTTACAGGCACATAAGATATTAGGAATGGCTGCAGACAAGCAGGGACGGAAGGGACAGAATGTGAGTCTGAGTGTGCTGGCGGCTAGCACTTAGGGGGGGAGGATCCATGGAGATATATTTAATTTTGTGTATTTATTTATTCATGGCTTTGCATATAATAGTTTCCTTAATTTTCTACAGGAGCTTTACATCCCATATTACTATGAGTGTCTTAACAATGAGAAAGGCTCTTATATTTGGTGAGAATCTTGTAGTGAGAATTCTGAAATTTTGAATTAAGAAACAGAAATATCATAGAATATATTTTTTGTTTAATCCCAGGTATGTGGGGATACAGGGTATTTGCAGCAGCTAAATATGATCTTCCTTGTACTTTAGCAGAAGCGTGGTTTTCCCAATGGCAGGTAGTTTCTGTAATTGTGGGACATTTGGAATTCTGGAAACTTTTCAGGGAGTAGTTGTTGATTGTTCATAGGAGCTGGTTGTGGTTTCGTAGTTGTTATGCTCAAAGAAGAAACATGAGAAAGGAAATTAGATTCAAGGATCAGTCTCTCCCCTCCCTCTATCCTTCTTTCTCTTCTCTCAAGTAGTCAGGGGAAACTGGGTGAATAAAGGATAGGGAAAAGAAAAACCCACAGAGGAGCAAAGACCAGTTACAAGCAAAGAAGAAACAAGAAGAAAGGGATTACATTCAAGGATCGCTATCTTTTTCTTTCTTTCCTCTAACCTTTTTCTGCTAGTCTTATGATAATGGGTGAAACTGGGGAAGGATGTACAGATCTACACTAAAGGGTGGGGAAAACACTCACAAAGGAGCAAAGACCAGCTACACTTCTACCCTAAGGTCACTAACCTAAAGATTTTATCCTGAGCTCCACATCTCTGCATGGAAAGATGCTGAGACCTTCCATGGTCCCAGCTCCTTCAAAGGAAGCAGAATGGCAAGGGTTTTAGAAAATGGTCCTGTGGTTGGCCTCCTAGCCACATCCAAGTGTATAATGAATATGGGGGTATTCTGCTTATCTGTCCTTTACCCTGATTAGATACCAGCCTAGGCTGTAGAGAAGGACCTGACCAAATAGATGTTGGTAGTGTGACAAACAAATCCTGCCAAGGAAAAGAAAGACAGGGTTCTGATTGCCTGCATACATTAGAAACTCTACACCCACCATGTGTGACAATGCAGTATTCATTCTGGATATGTGTCTTGATGTGATGTAGAATATGTACATATAGGTGTGGACAGAGAAGAAAGGGGAAATTAGTCCAACAAAGTGTCCACCCTGGTGAGTCTACCTCAGTGTTGGATGCCTGGTGACCTCTTCCTAAGTATCACCATTGTTCAAACTGTTCAAAGACCCCACTTTCAAGTCATAGAGGTTATACTTCCAAAGGAAGCTCCAAAACTTCAGAGATGGCTTGTACTCCCATGCCTTCTCCAGCAAGTTCATCTGCTTCTCAAATCTGCTGGAGATTTCCTCCATCAGGGCCATCTCAGTCAGAACCACAGGAATGACCAACACTTTTAGATGGGATATATTGGAAATGCCCTAAAGCGCTCCACTGCCCCAGAGAATGTGTTGTAAATCTGTCCTCCTAATGAACTCTAGATGCCCTCACAACTGCAGAATGAGGAGCATGTGGCATATTGAAGGGCTTTCTACTTCTGCTTGTACAGACCGCTCTGTTTCAGAGACTCTGCGACTGGCTCAGCAGAATTACTTCAGCAGGATTTGTAGACCCTACTTTCCATGTATGAGTGGTCTATATCCTCAGAAATACATAAAACAAAGAAAACTGCTTCCCAGAGATAAGAGATACAGAGTGCTGAACCTAGTGCCATGTATGGACCAGAGGCTGAATAAATACTTGCCAGTCGGTGAAATAAAGAATGGATGGCCCTCGCCCACCCTTTTTACATTCTGGTTCTTATGGAATCTAGGATTTGGACAACAAGTCAGGATCCAGAATAATTTAATAATTTGACTAAACACTCTAGGTCTGAGAGGTAATCTAAGATATTAACCTAAGTTAAGCAAACATTTATCTACAGCAAACCAGTGAGGAGAGACAGAAAGTTAAGAAGAATTACCAGTGATGTCCAGTTGTACCATCTGTCAAGCATTATATCAAACCCACATGTCTTTGTTTAATCTTAATAACATCCCAATAATACAGACAAAATTATTAACTCCACTAGCAGGTGAGAAAACAGAGTTCCCCAAAACCTTATAACTTACTCCAAAATCATATGCTGACGGAAGTCAGAGCCAGGATCTGAATTCAAGCCAGTTGACTCCTATCTTACACTGCCTTTCTAGGTAGGCTGAGCTTCAGAGAATTCATCACTGGAGGATATGGCAGTAAACGCAATTGTAGGAAACATATTCCAAATGCCACAAGCAGATGAAGGCTGGTCTCACCTAGGTAACAGATGATACACTATCTGATGTTTAGCAGAAAACACCTGCTGGAGATTATATTTGTAGGGCCAATGTGGTAGTGAGTAGGCAGGATCTTAGGACCAAGAAAAGTGTAGAAAGCCAAGGGCAAAGAAATAAATGATGAGAGAGAGCAAATATATTGTATGATGAACATGTGGTGGGATCAGTGAAGGGCTACAGCTATTGAACATAAGCTACTATCCAAGAACAGGCACTAAAATCTATCTAATCCCCTTCTGCATATGACCTGCCAAAACTTAGCCAGCTTTACTCGAGGCACGGGTGCTTTGAGCAAAGTTTCTGTATTTTATGTACTCCAGAGGAATAAATAGGGTTTCTGAGGTCAGAATCCAACACAAGTATTCAAAGTTAGGCACCAAAACCAAGCTATCCATCCGTGTGAGGGGAAATAGGTGGCAGGAAAGTGTTTCTGTCAAGGGGCTAAAATGGAATCCTGTGTCCAAAGTGGCTCCTCAAACACAGGATGAACAGATAATTGGCAGATGGGTGGCATCAGGTGTCCTGGGTACTACATTAAAATAGTCAGATGAGAGCTGGTGATTGCTAGAAATAATAATTCAGATGATAATAGGCAACTATAGTTGATTTGAGGGCCAGGTAACACAATAGTGAGATCAGAGATTACCACAGACATGGGTGGACAGAGGAATATTATCATATGACAAGATGACTCACTTTTGATTAATTCTATGATTATTAAAAAAGTGTCCTTGCTACCCACATTATCTTGGCAATTTAAAGTATGTAATAATGTTGAATAGATCGTGGTTATTCTCTTATGGCTGAGTTGAATAGACACTGGGGTTTATGGAGCAGGGTGTTCTGATCCTGAAATGGCTGAGAAGATCCTTGACACTAGACTAGTAAATAAAGGCTTAGTAAAGATGTTCATGTGCTTTTTTCCTTGTGAAGTCTAACAGACAGGTCAGACAAGCTGTGATGCTCTGTACATTGGTGCTATATCTTCTTAAAGTTTTAATTCCCTGTGTCCCTCTTCTTCATTCTGGAAGAGCTCCACAATGCTAGGGATGCATTCAACACTTTATACACTAACTAAAGAGTTTCCTTTCTCTAACCTCAGAGGAGACCTAAAACCACATATAACACCAAATCCACTGTGTGCCATGTCTATTCTTAAAATTTACACATATAACTACAGTGAAATTTAATTTATAAAGTAAGCATTCTAAAAAAATAGAATAGTTGTAACAATAATTATTAGTAACAATAACTATAGCAATTGTCAGCCCCAGTATTTTTGTGATTCAGGGCCAGGAAAGGGTTGTATAAATATAGCTCCATTGACAATCTGAGGACCAACATACCTGCCCTATGAATTGAAACCACATATCATGGTGATATAGAGACACAAGGATGATTCCCAGTTCTGTTAGATGAAGAACAGTGGCATGAGGTTTCATCACGTCTCTTAGAATGGAGCATAGTTGAAAGCATTTGAATTATTGATTTCTTGAATTTTCTATTTAATACTTTCATGTTTTCAAAATTGAACCATGAACACACAAGGATCACAGGGAGGGATTAATGTATATATCTGGTTGAGGAGGCTGCTGTATTAGTTCAGCAAGTTCAGACCACAAAGTATTCAGCCCAATACAGACAGACTTGAACAGTGAGCAATCCTATTAGGTAAAGATGACTTACCAAGACTGCAGGCCCTATAAGAGATTCTCTTCTCCTGATTTTTCCATAAGAATGAGAATGACCAACAAGGTCCTTTCCCCACAACTACACTACATATGCATGGAACCAACCTCTGCACTTAGAAGCACGGCCCTCACACCAAAACTGGCACTTGGTTTACCTGTAAATACTACTTGTACCTCTCTACCTGACCATTGCCAGTCCTTCCCACCAAGGGGGTGGGGGGTAAGTTACTCCTTGTCTCTTCTTCTTCTTAGCTAGCCTCTTGCAGGACAGGCTTACTTCATTCTCTAGCATCACTTTAGTCTTTGGCATAGCTAGCAAATAACTGTGAAGAACCTTGCAGCCCAGTACAGAGGATAGGTCAAAAAAATGGGGCCCCAGTGAATCCTTCTCTGTGCTCGCAATGGCTCCGCAAATCCTTGCCCTTGCTTATCTCCTTCGCCCTCATTGGATTCTGTGGCCTTGATGTTCTATATTCCTGCTATTCTCACTAGGCTTCTCAAATGGTCACCTCTACTGAGTCTCCACACTGGCTTTCATGTCTGTCTGAGACAGCCTTCCTTCTTTTTACTAGGCGTCTCCTATGGATGAGTTACATTTTACTTCTGTTAAATAAATATATCATGGGACCATTGGACTGGAGCTACTGCCACTCAAGTTCCAGGTGATTGAGCTAAAACTAATATTTTGCTTGCCTAACCCAATGACATAAGGAAAGACAGGCAACAGCCAAATGTCCCAAACAAGATAATTTCAATTGACCTGACAATGAAGTTCCCTTTGCTTTAATTCAAATTAATTTTGAAATACCAATTAACTTTCCTTCTTCGCATTTGTTTTCTGAGTTCTTGTGCACTTGTATAACCAACCTTTTCCTCTAAGCCCATAAAATACTAATGACATGGAGTGATATTGCCATATTCTCGAATTAAGGTAAAAGAAGTGGGCCATCCAGGTGTCACTTTCTGTAGGAAACCTATCCTGCTGCCCCCTTCCACCCTAATAAGGCCACTTCCTCCCTGAGGGCCACCACCTGCATTTGGGACACTTGTAATCACCTCTTTTTTGTATGTGAAGTTTTAATTAGTTTCCAGCTCATGCTCTGAGCTGTAATTTCACTCATCCCATTCACTCCAGCATTCAATAGAAGGCATGATATATCCGGTCCGAAGGTTGAATAATTGAGGGATGAATGGGTAAGTGAATGCCCTTCTAACTGTATTAGCCCCAACTGAGCCCACCATTCCCTGTCACTGAATCAGGATGTTCTGGCTTGAAATTTCTCATTTCACAGAAGTGTAAAAGTAACACACATAGAGTAGAAGGCATTTTAAATGTTGAATTTTTATTTTTATTTCCCAAGCTGGTGTTATGTGATATGATCTACTTCTGTAATGCTAGGCAGTGGCAGCGAACCTCAGCTACCAGTCAGCCATTTGATTCTCAGAGTAAACCACAGTATTCCACAGCACGCTGTGTTGCTAAGGTCTGCAGTGAGACAGTGTTTCCTGCCTGTGAGATTATAAAGGATGAAGAGGAAATTCATGCTAGCTTTGTGGTGGCTGTTCGAGTGCAAAAGTTACGGTTCTGATGTGTGATGAGCGCTAACATAAGGAGGGAAAAGGCATTAAATCTGTGGGCAGAAGACAGAGAAAGAAAACATGTGCCAGTTGATGGCAATGTGTTTGCACCCAAAAGAATTGAGCATCTATTGAGACTTAAACATAACATCTATGAAGAGCGTAAAGATTATTGGAAAGGATGTGTTTGCCAATGAAGTTGCTATTCTTGTATTTCTGGCAGAGTTGAAGCTGAATGTATAAATGGAAAAATGGGGAGGGGGGACTGAGCTGGGAAGGGGAGGAAGCAATAAAAAGCACTAAGGGTATTTGAAAAAGCCATAAGAAAACATTATTTTATGGTTAATTAATATACATATATAAGTATATATAATAAACATACATATATGTTAAATATATTGGATAAAGTTATGCCACTTGGGGTCATAATGTTCCCCCTAAAGCACTGTAAATGACAAAAAGCCCAATGCCAGACATGGAAATCTTCCCTTCCATTTGTTGATTAGGGGACTCAGAGACTCCAAAAATAATGTGGGCTAGTTTGATTGTCCTTGCTTGACTCCCAGGACTAGAAAGTGAGTATGTATTGCTGAAGGCCTTGCACACTTGAGACACAGGGTTGATATGGCATGAAGACCTTCTTCCTTTTGACTAGTTCTGGTAGTATCCAAAGACACAATGCAAGTTTCCAAGGGAAAAAAGTAACGAATATTCCTACACAACTATGAAGTCTATGGAGCACAACAATGGCCAGCAAGGCAAGGTCTTCCTATAAACATAGTAATGGTACTTCCAACCCTGACAACAACTAACACTCGGGACCTTGTTACTGTAAACCTAACAAACTACTGCTGGCTGGATGCCAAAATCCTGAAGGAGAACCTCCTACCATCTATGCCAGTATAATTTCTAAATACATTCTAAATATTTATCCTTACACAGACAGATAAGTTTGGCTTTCACTCCTCATGAAAGAAGCTTGTTTTGCAGCAGATAAAGTCATAATAGAGATCCACGATTGCTCAAATTACAGAGAATAACTGATCATGACATGCTTAATTCCAGTTGGTACATCTCTAACCCAACTGTTATCACTAAGGTTTAAGGGATATTTCAGAAGACAGGGAAGAAAGTATAAGAGCCATAGGACCAGGACATCTACTATGAGATCAGGTCTCTATATATGACATAGAAGCAGCACCATGGAATCTCAAAACCATTGTAGCATGGTGTATATAACACCACTTGATATGCCAGTATGGATGAGGGGAATTTCCCAAGGCCCTATCTCTAAATGAAGTACTACGGGAAAATAATAGTTACTAAGAGTAGAACTATCTACCTCCTCTGTAGAAAAACATCCTCTAATCTTTCAAGTGTTCAACCATGAACACATACACGTATAAGCAGCAATAAATGGACTCAACAGATTTTATACATACACCTTGATATAAATAGAGTATTCATGTACGAAATTCTCAAAAAGCAATTTAAAAAAATGGAGATTATGTTGCAGTCGGGATGGAACTTAATGGTAGAATATGAGCTTATTATGGGCAAGGTTTAATCCTAATACTGGTAACAAAAATAAAATGGAGAGACTAAGAGACTATCAGTCAGCTTTTCGTTACTGTGACAAAATCTTGTGATGTTTCACAAGGAAAAAAGTATTTATTTGGCCCACACTTCCAGGTATTAGTACAAATTCAGTAAGGTTTGAGAACCTGTAGAAAGATAGAAGCTCGTGATCCTGGGCCTTCAGTAGAGCAAAGATATTCTATTTATTGTACCTAGAAAGCACAAAAAGTGTCAGTTTCATAATCACTTTCAAAGACCCCAAAACCTAACTTCCTTCTACCTTTTAAAGGATTTACCTACCAGCTTCAGTAGCACCACATGTTTAGAACCAAGAAGGAGGTAGAATGTAGAGAACATTTCAGATATTCCACATTAAATCAATTAATTGTCATACATTGTTAATCTATCACTGTGCCTAATTTACACACTACATTTATCAATATATAAGTGGGTGTTATTTGCAACACATTATCTATAGCATTCATTACTACCAAGGTTTCAGGCATCCACTGGGGTATTTGAACCGAATTTCCTGGGACTAAGTAGAAACTGCAAAAATACAGAATGAAGACAGCACAAGTAAGGTGTCAGGGATTTTTTTTTCTTTTGACATCAGGGTTATATTTTAAAGTCTCTTTGGGTAGTCTTACCTGGTGACTGGAACACAAAATGGCTCCCCATAATTTCAAGTTCCTTTGCTCTTTTTTTTCCTATCGTCCCAGCATGGTGAGGCCTGTTCTCAGTTGGCAGTTTCTCTTCTAAAGAGTGATGGCAGTAGTGAGTATCTAATTGCTGTGTAGAAAGTAAACATGCAAAGCATTAGGTCCCATATGCTTCATTTTTTTTCTCACAGATAAAGTGGCAGTTTTAATAACACCTTATAAGATTATTGTTGAAAAACTTTGAGACATACATAGAAAAGGCCTGGAATGATACTCAAAATTTGATATTTTTATTGTTTATATCCATAACAGAGAACCAATTAAGCACATGGAAAGAGAATACTTTAAAGGTGGCCCAGGGTTTGGCAAACTCTAATTGTCTATCAGGACCCTCCAAATTTAGTACACCCAGATGTACATTCTTCTGGCTAGGAGAGGCAATCTCTGAAGCCATAGGACATCGCAAGAGTGTTTTGGTTAGAAGACTGCCTTTTATAATTTATCAGTCCTGTCAGTTCAGCATTCTGCATTTTGCTGAAACTTGAAAGTACAAGACGGTCATATTTCCACTACTGTTTCTAAATACAGCGCTTACTGAGCCCTGCTAAGATTGGCAGTTGTATTTCTCAATTCTCAAAGGGGATAGAGGGGAAAAAAAGAGGAAATTCTATTCATTGTTGTTGTCTGTATATTAGTGAGAATATAATTCATAGGAGGGCAGCCTGACTTCTGGGTTCATAAAAAACCTGTGAAGGCTAAACTAAACAGACTAATAAAGAAGTCTAAAAGGCAATGGGGAAGAGGGGAGAGGAAGAAAGAAGAAAGAAAAAAGGAAGGAAGTGAGGAGAGGAAGGAGGAAAAAAGGAAGGAAGGAAGGAAGGAAGGAAGGAAGGAAGGAAGGAAGAGAGGGAGGGAGGGAGGGAGAGAGGAAGGAAGGAAGGAAGGAACAGAAGAAATAAAGGTTACTCTGTCAGATTTTAAATAGATAGCAAGACTCCCTTTAAAAAGGGGGAAGGCAGATCTGAAGAGAACTTGCTAAAATCAAGATGTTCCCAAGAGCGTTCAGCAAATAAAACACTACGAAAAGGAAGGTGGAACTCCATTTAGGAGCCCAAGAGCAACTTCTTATCCCTGGGCAGCAGATCTGCTGAATAAGCCTGCCAGCTAGCTTTGTCCTGAAACACCCTGCCAGAACAAATAGAATTGCTAAAAGAATCTCTGACAAAACAGTAGGATGAAACAAAGAAAAGCCAAGTAGGTCACTTGAAATATTGTTGAAAAACCATCAGTAGAATAGCCCTCTACCTCTAAGGTGGGCTTAACTTCAGGTGATCTCTGCAGGTCTGGATAATTAACAAGCCTCTTTTAGGAGTCTGACTTTCTAACCCATTTTAGTGCAAATGGTGCATGCTGGTGTGAAGTAGTAACACCCCTGCAAGCTGTTGATACAGATACTCAAACTCAGCTACAGTGGTTCACCTGGACTTATCAATATCACCTAGGAGGAATGTTTAAAATAACAGAACCAATGACAAGCAATCATAGGCAGTTATTTTTGATGCACATGTAAGTAATCCATCACACATACTTAGGATTCTATGCTAACTCTAATAATTCCCTCATCATCAAAGTAAAGAAATGTTTAATACTTAGGGTTAGGTATATTTAAAAATATCCCTCTTTACATTCCCTATCTGTGCTGCTTTTTGATGCCTTCCTTGTTTACCTACTTTCCCAATTCATTGTTGCGGAATGGAAAGACACTGTAGAGGTGCAATAAGAGAGACCGAAGTTCAGATGCTGTCTGTATAGCCTCAGTCTGGGGGCTCCACTTGGATTCTGGGAGGTCACACTTTCTTATTTCTAAACTCATCAGTGGAGATAGATTTGGATTTCTCTTCTATTTACTTCACATACACAGTGAAGAGAGGTTTTGGAATTACCATGGTTTTCATATCAAGAGTGCCATTTACAAATTAAATTCCTATTTCAAATGCCCCTTTGGTTAACAACATCATTGATTTTGTTACTCTTCCAAACATTGCCTTAGTAATTTAACCAGTTTTTGCCCTTCCAGGTGACATAGTCAAAGCAAGAAGTAACCTCCATTTACACTGCTTTTGGAATCAAACTCTCTTGATCTTGGAGCTGAAAGGAGAGTCTATATGTTTGGACCAGAGTGGAACGGGCTTTGGAACTGAAGTTGGCAGGGGAGGGGATATCTGAACTAGTTAGGGCAGTGTTCACATGATTGAGAATAATTATGTTGACAAAAAGGGGAAGTGTAAGGGCACCTGGTAATTACAAACAGATGTATTTGGATAACAGCACAACTAGTCTTTCAATATCCCAGTAGACCAACGCTTCAGTAGAAAACAGGGCTGAAGTCCTTTGACACTTCTGACATACTCACCATGGCCACTCAAACTGATCAAGCTATTTCCAAAGAAAAATATACACAAGGAAAATATTTAAAAGCAGTAGAATGAAACAAACAAACAAATGAGCATTGTATTTTTGTTCCAACTGATCTGGTTCACATCCCAAAGAATAGCCAAGTGACTTTACCATTTAAGAAAATGATGACTTAATTTTCTCATCACTGCAAGGACCAGAATGATATTCCCCTACACCCACAGATGCTAAAATTGTAGGAAGTATGTCAATTGCCTAGCACACAACAGACTTTGGAAGTATAAAGCAGGGTCACATTGGCTAAGCATCTGAGTGGTTTTCCTGCTTCCAGTCTGCTCTCAGGGTGATGCATTCTACAGATGAATCTTTTAAAGCATAAATCAGGGTTTGCTTCAGCTCAAATTTCTAAGCAATTCTCCATTATACTTTAGCTAAAACTAAGGATCTTTAGTCTTTAAGCTCTAGGTCTACACACGCAGAAATGCATCCAAATTTTACTCTCTATTTTCACCATGACAGTTCATATTCTCACTACTATTTGAGACTCATATCCATCTTGCTTATCAGAACTCCAAAGAGAACTTTATGTCCTGCTATCTTGGGTTGTGTTTCCTAATGATGAGGCCTAGGAAAACGCTAGCAATGTGACAAGGGAGAAAAAAAGCTGAAAGTAAAGAGAACAAGGATAGGCTTTTAGGTGTGGTAATAAGCAATATCTAGACTAGGGTTTACCTATGAGTTATCATGGTGGTGATAAACCTGAGTCTGCCAGAATAGTCTGACTACAAGTAAGGTTCTAGCGTTTTATCTACTCTAACAATCAATCATTGACATTTTCACAGTTGTCTTTATCAGCTAAGGACCAATCTAAAAATGGCTACAGTGTTAAAGTGTATGGTATTGATTTATGCTCCTGCTTCTGGAAGAATATATAAAAGGGCCTATTAAACATTTGTTCACCTATAGACCCACCTATATAGTTGAATCATAATCTGACTTCAACTCTTGGGCTTACTAATATTTTTGGATGACATTTCCCTTTGTTTATTTGCTCTATGACTAGATTGAAAGATCTTAAGGACAAGACCCTCATCTGTTTGCTCCATGGATGCTCTTTAAACTCTGGAGCGAATGCTGTTGTGACAAAAGAATATGGATTTTTCACATGGATTCTCCATCTGAAACAGGAAACAGGCTAATTTCAGAAGAAGAATGTATCAACAACAAAGGTGAGCACTGAATTGTCCTTGTCAAGGGCACCTGCTCTCTAGAGTTGTTCTGTTTCCTGGATCACATCTTTTTTTTTAAATTTTGCATCAGTGAAAAATCAGCTAGCTTTTTCAAGCATTCTAAAGATGCTTGCTTATAAACTGTGTTTCCTAAGACAATGATACCTGCCACCAGGGAGGCAAAGTCAGCTTTCAGCATTTATCCTAAAATATTTACAGAATGGATTTGAAGGAAGAGAAGGGAAGAAACAGTCCCTAGTAGCTTATCTGCACTGCTTATTTAATGTGACCTCCCCTTCAAAATGTTCCCCAATCAGTTAATTGCTAAAGAGATGAAGCTATTCCCCCTGAAACATACCCCTAAACCTTTCATGTATATCAAAGCACAATCTGCTATGCGTGTTACTGCTGCCTTCTCTTTCCCCCTCTTTGTCTTTCGGGAAAGGAGATTATGGCCAAATAACAACATGCTAGAGGATTAATAGGATAATGAGATGTGTACCTCTGCTTCATACTGTGTCTGCACAAATCAGAATGCATACCCCCTGTTGAAAAATGAGGGATGCCAGCAACTATTATAGAAGTCTTTTTGAAAGTTTCAGTTTCCAACAGACCTTCTGGCCATCAGCACTTCCAAGGATTGTCTGTTAAGTTCTGAGCCACTTAAATAAAGAGCCAGAGGCACAAAGAAAATAAGGCAATACTGTGGCATGTAGGAATACATAAGAGATATGAGGATTGGTGCATTGTAATATAAAATGCATGCTGTTTGAATCACCTCCCAAGCACCAGCATTGGATGCAGGATTTTCAAACATTATATGCTTGGGTCTATGATAATGTCAAGAGATACACGACATGAATCTTTATAGACTAATGTAACTGATACATGTAAATGAAATGCATTAAGCTGTTCAGATGTTATTTATTGTTTTATGTTGTTTTAATTTTTGTTGTTAGATAGATAGATAGATAGATAGATAGATAGATAGATAGATAGATAGATTATATTATTTGGCCCTCCCCTCAAGCCCCTCCAGATTCTCTGCCCCTTTATATCCTCCCAACTTTAAGTTCTTTCTCAAAGAAATAAAATAAAACCAAAACAACAACAAAAAATTCCCAAACTACAAAAACAAAATAATACTACCACCTTCCAAAAAACTCCACCAAACTGTAACCAAGTAAAAACATACAGAAAACCTGTGCATTTCACTGTATGTTGGTCACCTACTCCTAAAGTTGGGGTATCACTCTATAAGAGAAATCTTATATTTCCTCTCTCAACAGATATAAATTACAGCTCAGTTATTAACATTTATCGAGTACCTATGTTTTAATTCATTCATCCATCCATCCATCCATCCATCCATTCATTATTCATTCATTCAACGTTTTAAAATATAACAAAATAAAATATATAAAACAAAATCTCTCACTTCAGAGTTGGACAGCACTTACAGAAAGAAAAGTACCTAAAGAGGGCACAAGAATCAGAGACCCACTCACCATCGTATTCTGGAGTTCTATAAGTATACTAAAATGGAATCCATAATACATATGTGGAGGACCTGGTGCCAACTCCTGTATGCCCTACGCATGCTGCCTCAGTCTCTGTGAGCCCATAGGAATGTCGCTCATAATGCTTTAGAGATTCTTGTGACTTGGTGTCCTCTTTCCCCACCAGTTCTTTCTTGATTTCTTCATGCATCTTCTATTTATAACTCTTCTGGCCCAAGCAATCTGAATTGCTTTCAGGAAACTCTTTCCCCTTCCTTGAGTATGGGCATTTAAATGACATGCATTCTGTACCAGGATCCTTATCTACTACAAAAAAAAATTGTTCCATTGTCCTGGACATTGTGTTTGGTCAAAGAAGAGCCCATTACGTAAGACTTGACTTTCAAACTTCCTCATGGAAATACTGTTAAAGAACTATTTCTTGCTCCTAGAATTCCTTATGTAAGGTAGATAAAACTAATAATGATAAATTTCAACTACAATAATAGATTTTGATGACAAAAGCTGACATTAAGAAATACAGATGTGCTATACAGAAGGACAGAACCCTAGTCTTGTACTGTGAACCTCTGAATTTCCCCTATATCCCACTATCTCTGAAGTATGCTTAAAATACTGGTTCTTATGGAGCCAAAACATTTCTTTTCCTTCTTAAAACAATTTACAGGGGATTTCTCTCCTTAGTAACTGTGTTTTAATAACTGATGAGTTTTTAATATAGAATTAAATAGGTATTGGATGACCTTAGAGATTAACAGTGTATTAGCTGAGTTTCCAGTTCTGTGTGTACAATAGAAGAGCAGACATACTCCAAAGAGCGTGCAGTGGGAAGAACTGAATTTTGGGAAGGAACTGAATTTTCCCTATAGCTTTTCCCTTCCGAACTCTTGGCTGCTTTAAAAAGAGCTCTGATGCTCCTGGCCATAGAACTATCCCAGAGAGAAGTAAATAGGGGTAAAGAAAAAGGTTGAGACACTAAAGGATTTGAGTTTGGATTCGCAATGTACTTGGGTCAAATGTCAGCCATGCTACTTCATGCAGAGGAACTGTGGAGAGCTGCTGAGCATCTTGAGGCTTCCATTTTCTCATCACTATAGTATGATGATAAAACTCATTTCCCACAGGAGCAGTCATCCTCATGATATTAAATGCACAGCCAGGATAGCCACTGCATCCTTGTTTAATTCTTCACTCCATAGCAGACTCCCTCTCTAGCTGACTACTCACAATACTGGAAAAGTGAAGTGATCAGCACAGGTCTGTTTCCACCAGAAGTTGCTGATTTTATGAAAAGTAAACGAGGCAGGTTTTCTCAAGCTTTCAAGCATGGCTATATGTAACTTGACAGAATCTTAGAAAGAAGGTAAAGTGCCTAAACAAAGCCATACCACCCTGATAGAAAAGTCACTTTAGTCAAATAATTGATCGTGTCTTTGACACTATGTCAAATAACAGGTTTGACTGATTTCCCTCTTTCCTCTAAATAAAGGTTTCCTGGATTGATCAAGCCAATGAAGTTTCTTGACAACTTGTAATAATAACAGAGCCATCCTTCACCTCTATGATAACCAACTGTCAGGCAAGTAGAACATGGCCCTTGAATGGAGAACAGAGTGTATACAAGGTCATCTGCACTGTGTAGTGCTCCTTTAAACCAGTGACACATGGTAATGAAAAATCTAGTTAGAGTTAGGACATAAATAATGACTGAGAAGTTTGGGTATTTGTTTCCTGAAAAAAGAAGGTCATGCCCTTGTCATCTTCCAGTACTGGAAAAGTTCACCACACAGCACTGCAGACCTCCACTGTGGCTGCAATAATCAGGGTCCATTTAGTCAGTATACAGTAATAGATTGCCTACTGTGTGTCAAAACACACTCTATATGCACAAGTCCAGATAGAACCCACATTCTCCTGAAGATGAAGATTGAATAAGAGGAGACAGAGAAATAGTAAAAAATATTCAGTGTGGTAGCAAAGGGTAGGTGCTATGAAGGACAATGAAATTACAAAGGGGAGAGATAATATTGTTAGATATCACAACAAGGACATAAGGGTTATGATTTAGAAAAGTGTTAACTGAAGATCTCCGGAAGAACTAGCATCTCAGTAAAATATTAGGAAATAGCAAAGGAAGGAAGGAAGGGAGGAAGGAAGGAAGGAAGGAAGGAAGGAAGGAAGGAAGGAAGGAAGGAAAGAAGAAAAAAGAAAGGAAAAAAGAATTTCTATGGATTTTTGGAAGAAGTGCTCCCATCAAGTTGAGTTGAGCCTGGACCACTTGGAACAGGAAGGGATAATCAGCCAGTATGGAAGGGAAGGGCAGAAGGGTAGACAGTCAGAGTGAGTAGAGTGGGATGAGGTGGGAATTGCATAACTAAAGTCTTTTCTCCACATAGAGGAAAACCACCAAAGGATTTCAGTAGTTCCCATATGTTTCTTGTACTTACCTGCTGCTGCTGCTGCTGCTGTTGCTGCTGTTTAGAGATTTGTCTCTAGGGTCCCAAAGAAGCATAGGCAGATGAGATGAGCAGTCATTACAATATTACACTTCTGAGAATTGCTTAACAAAGGCATAGAAGTGGAGAGAATGGCAAATGGCCAGCTTGAAGAATAAATTATAGATTGGGTCACCCTTAGGCAGGGCTAACACAAGCACAGTAGTCATCTAAAGATGTGAGTGACACTGACAGACTCCAAGGTCAAGGAATATAAGGAAAATTGCAAAAGTACCCACACTGAAGTCAGAGAGTGAAGTACAAGTCTGTGTGTAAGAAGAAGATTCCCAAGATTCTGAAAATGTGTTATGAAGGACATAAAGGAATGGTGGGTGTGGTGACAGTGACAGGGAACAGTAACCCAGCCAAGAGTAACGACTGGTGGGGCTGAGTGTTAGAGTCCCCAACGCACACCACAAAACCTGTAGCACAAATCCTCACAGGGTTCCAGCATAGAGTGAGATGCTAGATGGGAACAAGGTGCTGCCCACAAGGTAGGAAGAAACAATGGGTTCGACATCTTCCAGGAGTTGACAGCTGCACTCAGAGCAGGATGGGAAGAAGGAAGCAGGAAGGTAGGAGGAGGTGATGGGTGGTTCAAGTGTGATGATTATGGTTTGAATGCGAATGAGCCCCTATGGGCTTATATATTTGAATACTTAGTTACTAGGATGTAGAACTCATTGCTAAGATTAGGGGGTATGTAGGCATGTTGGAAAAGATGTGCTATTAAGGGTGCTGTCCAAGATTTCAAGAGCCCATGCCAGGCCCAGGTTCTTTCTCAAACTATGGATCAAGATGTAGCTCTTAGCTACTTTTCTATCACCATCTGTACCTCATGCTGTCATGCTCCTCGCCATCATAACAATGGAGTAAACCTCTCAAACTGTAAGCAAACCCCCAATTGAACACTTGTCTTTATGAGAGTTGCCTTGGTAATGGTGTCTTTTCCCAGCAACAGGACAGTGACTAAGACAATGATGGGAAAGGACAGATGCAAAGGCCAACCTTATTGAGGTTTTTTCCCTTTGTGCTAACTCAGAGTGAACAAAGTGGCTTCTTTTCTTCCCAGGAACAGCACTGATTGAAGAAAACCTCTCTCAATTTCATCCCAGAAAATGAAAAGCATCTCCTGGTGAGTGTCATTTTCTGCTTCTCTGACCTCACCCTCCACAGAGATGGGAAGAAGTATGACTCATCCTTCACAGGGATTCTTCCAAGCCAGAGGGCAGCATTCACCTTGGGGTGAGGTGCATCTCTCACCTGGACAGAATCAGGGAGGCAACTACAGGCAGGGCTCATTTACTTAATCTTCCAAATCCTTCAGGCCAGAGCTTACTCCTTCAATGATGACAGAATGCAAACATGACAAGGACCAGAGGACAAAGGAGAGAACCCACAGGCATTAACTCCTTCCTTTCTATTAGGGAAGGAGCAAATATTGTCAGATGTTTGCTATGGGAGAAAACTCTAACATATTCAGCCTCAGGAGTGTGAAGGCGATTCCATGAAGAAGTCAAGAACAATTTAATGACTTGCTCAGTCTCATTTCTTCCTTAATTTCTGACCACAGCATCAGTAAAACAGGTTCCTTTTTGTTTTGCTCAGCTTTCCTTCCATTGCTATTAGAATGATAAGCCAGGCTATCACTGCCTAGGCATCAATATGGTTGTTCCTTGATCCCCCAAATAATAAAGTATGGGACATTTTTTTCTTATAAACTATAAGCTCCTCTCCATGGTGGCAGAGGTAGAGAGAAGATTCAAACCACAGACGACAAAGAGCCACAAAGACATTTGGTAAACAATCACAAAAGAGACATCTTTATTGTTGGCAGCCACACTTATTGACCATAGTGCAGAAAGGTGATCTATTGTGTCCACTTGCAGGGTAGGAAAAGCAGGTGACTGAGAATTAAGATGTACCTATTTAGGTGACAAATTTTGGGACAGACTCACTTGCATACACAATTTCGTTCACTTCTTACCAAAGCAGCATGAAGAAAATTTTGTCTCCATAAGAAAACAAACACAGAAGGTCAGAAGGTTTACATGACCTCTGTATAGTCTCTGAGGGAAGTGGGTCCAAAGTCTGGGTTCACTGTGATTGTGAAATGAGACTCGCCTTGGTTTTGACAAGGTCTAGTGTTGTTAGTTGTGATTCGTCCCTTGGAAATTTATAGGAATCAATCATCAAAGATATCCCTGGAAGAATGATTGGGACTTTCAAAGAATATCAAAAGGAATGCTGGGGGTTATGCTCATATGGATTTATGATTGTGAGATTGCAGGTGGTAACTTACAGGTGACAATGGACAATGGACATAGATAACTTACAGGGTGAGTGAAAGAGGCTGTCACTCAAACCTGACACTGTGACTCACTGTTCTAGCCCTTCCATTTGAGAATTATGTGTAAGAAATGGTGCTATCCCTTATAAAGATAAAGCAAGAATACATTATTCCTCCCACCATCCCCCTTCTGATCTCTTCTGAGAGAGTGTGGCCATTCTGGGTATCCTCAAACCTAGCACATCAAGTCTTTGGAGGATTAGGCAAATCCCCTCCCACTGAGGTCAGGCAAAGCAGAGCTATTGGGAAATGGATTCCACAGTCAAGCTAGAGCTTTAGTGACAACCCACACTCCAGTTGTTGAAAGACCCACATAGAGACTGAGCTGCTGCACATTTGAGAGATATGTGATGTGGTCCTGACTCTAGTCCATCTTTACTCTCTTGTTGGTGGCTCAGTCTCTGAGAGATTCCAGGTGTCCAGGTTAGTTGACTCTGTTGGTCTTCCTATTGAGTTCATATCCCCAAATTTGTACTGTCTAAAAGAAATACAAAGACAAAGATTGAACACAGACTGAAGGAATGGCCCGCCAATAACCAGTCCAACTTAAGATAATTCCTGAGTTCTCAGTTGCTAACTATGTGTTTAGCTCTGTATCCCCATTTTTAATAGGATTATTTGGTTCTCTGCAGCCTAACTTCTTGAGTTCTTTGTAGATATTAAATATTAGTCCTCTATTGGATGTAGGATTGATAAAAACATTTTCCCAATCTGCTGGTTGCCTTTTTGTCCTATTGACAGTGTCCTTTGCCTCACAGAAGCCTTGCAATTTTGTAAGGTCCTATTTGTCAATTGCTGATCTTAGAGCATAAGCCAAAGGTGTTCTGTTCAGAAAAATTTTCCCAGTGCCCATGTGTTCGGGGATCTTGCCCACTTTCTCTTCTATTAGTTTCAGTGTATCTAGTTTTATATGGAGGTCCTTGATCCATTTGGACTTGAGCAATCCATAAGAATGGATCAATTTGCATTCTTCTACATGCTGACAGCCAGTTGAACCAGCATCATTTGTTGAAAATACTGCCTTTTTCCCATTGGGTGGTTTTAGCTCCTTGATTTATCAAAGATCAAGTGACCATAGGTGTATGGGTTCATTTCTGGGCCTTCAATTCTATTCCACTGATCTACCTGCCTGTCTCTGTACCAATACCATGCAGTTTTTATCACTATTGCTCTGTAATATAGCTTGAGGTCAGGGATGGTGATTCCCCCAGAAGTTCTTTTATTGTTGAGAATATTTTTTTGCTATCCTGGGTGTTTTGTTACTTCAAATGAATTTACAAATTGCTCTTTCTAACTAGATGAAGAATTGAGTGGGATTTTTGAATGAGATTGCACTAAGTCTGTGTATTGCTTTCAGGAAGATGGCCATATTTACTATATTAACCCTGCCAATCCATAAGCATGGGAGATTTTTCCAAATTCTGAGATTTTTTTCAATTTCTTGTCATACAGATCTTTCACTTGCTTGGTTAGAGTCACACCAAGGTAAATTATTTGTGACTGAGGTAGATTGAATGACTGAGAAGCACTAACAGAAATGTTCAACATCCTTAGTCATCAGGCAAATGCAAATCAAAACAACGCTGAGATTTCAGTTCATACCTCACAGTCAGAATGGCTAAGATCAAAAATTCAGGTGACAGTAGATGCTGGCAAGGATGTGAAGAAATAGGAACACTCCTCACTTGTTAGTGAAAGTGCAAGCTGGTACAACTACTCTGGAAATCAATCTGGCGGTTCCTCAGAAAATTGGATATAGTACTACCTGAGGACTCAGCTGTACCACTCCTGGGCACATACCCAAACGATGTTCCAACATATAACAAGGACACAAGCTCCTCTATACTTATAGTAGCCATATTTATAAAAGCTAGAAGGTGGCAGAGACCCAGATGTCCCTCAATAGAGGAACATTTACACAATGTGATACATCTATACAATGGAGTACTACTCAGCTATTTAAAACAATGACTTCATGAAATTCTTAGGCAAATTGATGGAACTCAAAAATATCATCCTGAGTGAGATAACTCAGTCACAAAAATCACACATGGCATGCACTCACTGAGAAGTGGATATTAATCCAAAAGCTCAGAATACCCACGATTCGATTCACAGACCAAATGAAGCTCAAGAAAAAGACGCAATGATGAATACTTCAGTCCTTCTTAGAAAAGGGAACAAAATACAAGAGGTAGTGAGTGGGAGGGACTTGGGAGAAAGAGAGGAGGGAGAGGGGAAAAGGGCGCAGAATCAGGTAAGAGAAGAGATTGAGATTCTGTAAAGAGGAACAGGAATTTAAAAACAGGCATGTAGCAATGGGGGATGGTTTACTGGGGGTAGCCAACATCAAGTCCAAGATACAAGGAAATCAAGAGGCTCCCAGAACCCAAAAGGGATAAGATTAGCTGAGATGCCCAACAAAGGGGAGGAACCTGTAGAGATCATATACAGAGGTTAAGCAAGGGTCCCTGGTCGGAGGATGGGGCCCCTCACCCTTCTCAAAATTTTAACCCAGAATTGCTCCCGTTTAAAGGAAATACAGGGACAAAGAGTGGAGCAGAGACTGAAAGAAAGGCCATCCAGAGACTGCCCCACCTGGGGATCAATCCCATATAGAGACACCAAACCCAGACACTATTGTGGATGCTAAGATGTTCTTGCTGATAGGAACCTGTTATAGCTGTCTCCTGAGAGGCTCTGCCAGATTATGACAAATACAGATGTGGACTGATCATGGGGACCCCAATGGAGGAGTTAGAGAAAGGACTGGTGGAGCTAAAAGGGCTTGCAACCCCATAGAAGAACAACATCATCCAACCAGAGTCCCCAGAGCTCCCAGGGACTAAACCACCAACCAAAGAGTACACAAGGATGAACCCATGGCTCCTGCCATGTATGTAGCAGAGGATGCCATTTTCTGGAGAAGAGGCCCTTGGTCCTGTGAAGGCTCTCTTCTCCAGTGTAGGTGAATGCCAGGGCAGTGAGACGGGAGTGGGTGGGTGGGAGTGGGAGCACCCTCATAGAAGTAGGGAATGGGGGATATGATGCGAGATTCTGTAGGGGAACCTGGGAAAGGGGATAACATTTGAAATGTAAATACATAAAATATCCATTAAAAAGAATAAAATAAAATGCAAAAAATAATCCATTTCATGGGCAACACCAGTCCATAACATTATTAATGATACTCTGGGATACTTGCAGACATTCTAGCATAACTGTCCTGTGAGGGGCTCTATTCTGCTGCTTACTGAAGCAGATGCACATACTTACGAAGTTTCAGGATTCTTATGGAAGAATTGGGGGAAGGATTGAAGGCAGCACTATATTTGTAAAGGTTTTTGACATGTAAGCACGCGCGCGCGTGTGTGTGCATGCGCATGCGTGCACGCGCACGCAGGTCAGGGAATAAGATATGACCAAGTTAGTTCTCTTCTTCCACCAAGAAGATGGTGCCTGGGAAATAAATTTAGGTCATCAGACTTGGAGTGAGATGCCTTTGCCAGCTGCGCAGCCATCTCACAGCTATGACTATGTGGAAGTAATTTGAGTCATGTTTGGTTGTGTGCTGGCTTATAGCAGTGGTGGCAATTGATTTTGGGTGAATAGCACCAACAGCCACAGTTCTGCCATGAAAGTTGAATCTGCAGTATATTTACCTAGACATATCTAGTCATCATCAGAGGAAAATGGTGAGAAGACAGAAACAAATAGGTCAACAGGGTCAGAAAAGAGGAGTTGCTGGGGATCAGAAGGAGGGAGGAGGTATTAATGTGTGCCACTGGTTAATGAAGGCAGTTGCATTGTGATGTTACTAGTGATGGACCTTTGAAATGATTTTATCCTTGTAATTGCTTTAGTGCAGTAAGCTTTAGCTTCAGTGTGTCAAGTAATAACAGCTCTCTCTCTCTCTCTCTCTCTCTCTCTCTCTCTCTCTCTCTCTCTCTCTCTCTTCCCCATACTCCCTCCTTTCCCCTCCTCTCCCTCCTTCTCTATTTTCTCATTCACTTCTTACTGTCTCCTTGGCCTTCTACTATGTAATGCTTTTATTAATGTTATGACAGAAAAAAAAAAGCTCTCACTAAAATCCAAGCCTTTTATCTTGGATTTATCTGCTTCTAGAAATATAATGCAATGAATTCTGTTCAGGAAAGACTACTCTGTGTGTGACACTTTATTATAGCAACATAAAATGCACTGGGGCAACCTGAAAGATCATTTTCTTATGAGAGGTCTTGCAGGGTCTGGTGTGGTGTGGCTCTGACAGGAGTGGGAGATGGCATCGCTGGGGGCATCCATCTTTGCTTCTGCCTCATCCACATTCTAGACCATTATCTATGTGACTAGCATGTGTGCTAGGACAGGCTGCCTAGGTGTGTGTGTTCATCACGTAGGTGGGCTGCAAATTTTCTGCTTGGCATCCTCTTTCCCCTCTCCCTGACACTGCCATCTTTTCTAGGCAATTCCTTCCTGCTCCAGTGACTTTAAGAATCATTACTACTCTTGTGCTTTCTACTGAAAAGGATAAGGGAGTCTAATCTTATTCTCAGGCTGTGGCTTCTAATTAATTCATTAAAGCTACATGGAGTACTTAAGCCCTTTGTATGGGTGGCCTTAGGATTCTATGCCCAACCTGTGATGTCAAAACTCAGTGAAGCTGGAATTCTTGCTGCTGAGTGCTGGGTAAAAGAAATATTTAAGTAGCACTTCTTTTCCAAACACAGCTCTCCTGCATAAAGTTCCAACCTCCAGAGCACTGTAAAAGGAAGGGGCTGTGTTGGAAATGTTCGTTCTCTACAGTGTGAGTCCATTTGAAATGTCACAGTTTGAGAAAGCAAGATTTAAAGAAGTCAAGCTCATTGCTAAATATAAAATAATATGTTTTTTAAAAACTACCTTGTTCCGCTTGAGGCAGTTCACCTGCTAATTTGTCAAATTTGTGATTTTTTTGTTGCCAACAAAACAAGAGAAGCAGGCAAAAAAGAGGTGTGGAGACTGTTTATTATAAAGGAGAAAATAAAGGCTTTTCTTTCAGAAAGTAATTTCCAGTGCTCCCTTTCCCAGACGGCAGAAATATGAACCATTGCTGGTAGCTCCTTGGGTAAGCTACTTCATTGCAGGGAAATGTGGATTTCAGAGACGTGAAAGAGTTTAAAAGTGTTCACAGGAGAGCTATCCCTGAGGAAACTTATTGTTACCCCCAGGATGTCAGGAACCCCTTCACCATCCGTATGAGGCTTGATGCATCCTTCATCTGTGTGCAATTTTCCTCTTCTCTGTCCCTTCACCCCTTTAACTCACTGCTATTCAGCATTATTGCTGTAGCATATTAAATTGCATACTTAGCTTCCCAAATGTACACTTCAAGACTGTCTCTAACCACAATCTTCATTTTCAACAATTGCCCCAAGTATCTACCAATTTGTTGGGATTTGAATAAGGATGCCCCCATAGGATGCTATATTTAAATGCTTGGTTCCTAGTTCATGAAATTGTTTGGGAAGGATTAAGAAGTGGGACCTTGTTGGGGTATGCTTTCAAAAATCCCCAGAAAAACCTCCCTCTCTCTCTCTCTCTCTCTCTCTCTCTCTCTCTCTCTCTCTCTCTCTCTCTCTCTCTCTGCAATCAACTTTCAGATAAGACATAAACTCTTAGCTAATGCTCCCAAGCATGATTGCCATATACTTACCTTCTGAAATTGTAAATGAGCACTTAATACAATGCTTTCTTCTATATGTTGTCTTGGCCATGGTGTCTCTTCAGAGCAATGGAAAAGTAACTATGACACCATTTAGCATATTCAATGCACATACAACAACACTGATTGGTGATTTTCTGACTCACAGGTACTGCGTGGCATTCCTATTGCTTCTGTCCAGCTTCATTGAGCCTTAACCATTACCAATCATTGATATCTGCAATGACATCATAACTACCTTTTGTATCTCCAGGTACTCACCATCTAGGCTTCAGGAACTCTATTAGGGAAGCTGAGTGAAAAAAATAATGTAGCCTCAATTATAGTAACTTAAGTCATATAAGGAGCATTGTTAGAATATGAAAAAAGAGATAAGGAAGGACACTTCATATTCATCAAAGGAAAAATCCACCAAGATGAACTCTCAATCCTGAATATCTATGCTCCAAATGCAAGGCCACCTACATCCATAAGAAAAACCTTACTAAAGTTCAAAGCACACATTGCACCTCACACAATAATAGTGGGAGATTTCACCACCACACTCAGCAACGGACAGATCATGGGAACAGAAACTAAACAGAGAAACTAACAAAGTTATGAACCAAATGGATTTAACAGATATCTATAGAACATTTCATCCTAAAACAAAAAACGATATACCTTCTCTCAGCACCTCATGGCACCTTCTCTAAAATTGACCACACAATCAGTCACAAAACAGGGCTCAACAGATACAAGAAGATCGAAATAATCCCATGCATCCTATCAGATCACCACGGGCTAAAACTGGTCTTCAATAACAGCAGAAATGACAGAAAGCCCATGTATACATGGAAGTTGAACAATGCTCTACTCAAGGAAAACTTAGTCAAGGAAGAAATAAAGAAAGAAATTAAAGACTTTTTAGAATTCAGTGAAAATGAAGGCACAACATACCCAAGCTTAAGGGACACAATAAAACAGTGTTAAGAGGACAACTCATAGCTCTGAGTGGCTCCAAAAAGAAACAGGAGAGAGCATACACTAGCACCTTGACAGCACACCTGAAAACTCTATAACATAAGGAAGCAAATACACCCAAGAGGAGTAGAAGGTAGGAAATAATCAAGCTCAGGACTGAAATCAAGCAAGAAGAAACAAAAAGGACTATACAAAGAATCAACAAAACCAGGAGCTGGTTCTTTGAGAAAATCAACAAAATAGATAAACACTTAGCCAGACTAAAAAACGATACAGAGAGTGTATCCAAATTAACAAAATCAGAAATAAAAAGGATACATAACAACAGAAACTAAGGAAATTAAAAAACGTCATCAGATCCTATTACAAAAGCCTATACTCAACAAAACTGGAAAATCTGAATGAAATGGACAAATTTCTAGATAGATACCAGGTACCAAAATTAAATCAGGATCAGATAAGCCATCTAAACAGTCCCATAAACCCTAAAGAAATAGAAGTTGTTAAAAGTCTCCCAACCAAAAAAAATACCAGGACCAGATGGGTTTAGTGCAGAATTTATCAAACCTTCATAGAAGACGTCATACCAATACTATCCAAACTATTCCACAAAATAGAAACAGAAGGAACACTACTCAATTCATTCTATGAAGCCAAAATTATGCTTATACTTAAACCAGATGAAGACCCAAAAAAGAAAGAGAACTTCAGACCAATTTCCCTTATTAATATCAAAGCCAAAATAATAAAATCCTTGCAAACTGAATCCAAGAACACATCAAAACAATCATCCATCATGATCAAGTAGGCTTTATCCCAGGGCCACAGGGATGGTTCAATATATGGAAATCCATCAATGTAATCAATTATGTAAACAAACTCAAAAAACAAAACAAAACAAAAAACATGATCATCTCAGTAGGTAATGAGAAAGCAATTGACAAAATGCAACACCCTTTAATGTTAAAAGTCTTGGAAATATCAGGAAGTCAAGGCCCATACTCGACATAGTAAACTCAAGATACAGAAACTCAGTAACCAACATCAAACTAATGGAGAGAAACTTGGAGCAATCCCACTAAAATCAGAGACTAGACAAGGCTGCCCACTCTCCCTACTTATCAATATAGTACTCGAAGTCCTAGCCAGAGCAATCAGAAATCCAAAGGAGGTCAAAGGATTACAAATTGGAAAGGAAGATATGCAATATTACTATTTGCAGATGATACCATAGTGGCCCCAAAAGTCCCACCAGAGAACTACTAAGGCTAATAAACAACTTCAGCAAAGTGGATGGATATGAAATTAACTCAAACAAATCAGTAACCTTCTTCTACTCAAAGGATAAACAAGCTGAGAAAGAAATTAGGGAAATGACACCTTTCACAAAAGTCCCAAATAACATAAAATACCTCGGTGTGACTCTAACCAAGCAAATGAAAGATCTGTATGACAAGAACTTACAGTCTCTGAAGAAAAAAATTGAAAAAGATCTAAGAAGAGAGTAAGACCTCCCATGCTCATGGATTGGCAGGATTAATATAGTAAATATGGCTATCTTCCTGAAAGCAATACACAGACTTAATGCAATCTCATTCAAAATTCTCACTCAATTCTTCATCTAGTTAGAAAGAGTAATTTGAAAAAAAAAAAAGAAAGAAAAAAAAAGAAAGAGTAATTTGCAAATTCATTTGGAGTAACAAAACACCCAGGATAGCAAAAAATATTCTCAACAATAAAAGAACTTCTGGGGGAATCACCATCCCTGACCTCAAGCCATATTACAGAGCAATAGTGATAAAAACTGCATGGTATTGGTACAGAGACAGGCAGGTAGATCAGTGGAATAGAATTGAAGACCCAGAAATGAACCCACATACCTATTGTCACTTGATCTTTGACAAAGGAGCTAAAACCATCCAGTAGAAAAAAGATAGCATTTTCAACAAATGGTGCTGGTTCAGCTGGAGGTCAGCATGTAGAAGAATGCAAATGGATTCATTCTTTTCACCCTGAACAAAACTTAAGTCTAAGTGGATCAATGACCTACACATCAAACCAGACTCATGCAAATTAAAATAAGGAAAAGTGGGATAGAGCCTTGAATACATGGGCACTGGGGAAATTTTTCTGAACAGAACCCCAATGGCTTATGCTCTAAGATAAAAAATTGACAAATGTTTCCTCATATATTGCAAAACTTCTGTAAGGCAAAGAACACTGTCATTAGGACAAAATGGCAACCAACAGATTTGGAAAAGAGCTTTACAAATCCTACATCTGTTAGAGGGCTAATATCCAATATAAACAAAGAACTCAGGAAGTTAGACTCCAGAGAATCAAATAACCCTATAAAATATGGGGTGCAGAGCTAAAGAAAAATTTCTCAGTTAAGGAATACCCAATGGCTAAGAAGCACCTAAAGAAATGTTGAACATCCTTAGTCATCAGGCAAATGCAAATCAAAGCAAACTTGAGATTCCACTTCACACCACTCTCAATGACTAAGATCATAATTTCAGGTGACAGCAGATGCTGGTGAGGATGTTGAGAAAGAGGAACACTCCTTCCTTGTTGGTGGGATTGCAAGCTGGTCCAACCACTCTGGAAATCAGCCTGGAGGTTCCTCAGAAAATTGGACATAGTACTACCTGAGCACCCAGCTATACCACTCCTGGGCAAACCCAAAAGATGCTCCAACATATCACAAGGACACATGCTCCTCTATGCTCATTGCAGCCTTATTTATAATGACCAGAAACTGAAAAGAAACCAGATAGAGGAATGGATGTATAAAATATCGTACATCTACATAATGGAGTATTATCAGCTATCAAAAACAATGACTTCATGAAATTCATAGGCAAATGGATGGAACTAGAAAATATAATCCTGAGTGAAGTAACACAATCACAATAAAAACACACATGGTATGCACTCACTAATAAGTGGATATTAGCCCAAAAAATCAGATTACCCAAGATACAATTCACAGACCATATGAAGCTCAAGAAGAAGAATGACCAATGTGGGGATGCTCTACTCCTTATTAAAAGGGGGAATAGAAATATTCATAGGAGTGGATATGGAGGCAAAGTTTGAAGCAGAGACTCAAGGAACAGCCATTCAGAGCATGCTCCACATGTAGCATTGATAGCTAGGTAGCTAGATAGATAGCTAGGTAGGTAGGTAGGTAGATAGATAGATAGATAGATAGATAGATAGATAGATAGATAGATAGATAGATAGATAGATAGATAGACAGACAGATAGACAGACAGAGAGACAGACAGACAGGAACTGGATATAGATGTCTCCTGAGTGACACAGCCAGAGCATGTCAAATACGGAGGCAGATGCTAGCAGCCAACCATTGAACTGAGAATGGGGTTCCCATTGGAGTAGTTAGAGAAAGGATTGAAGGAAGTTAATGGGTTTGCAACCCTGTAAGAACAGCAATGTAAACCAACCAGGGCTCCCACAGACTAAACCATCATCCAAAGAGTACACATGGTCAGACCCATGGCTCCAGCTGCATATGTAGCCGAGGATGGTCTTGTTGGCACCAATGGAAGGAGAAGCCCTTGGTCTTACCAAGGCTGGACTCCTTTGGGATTCCATTGTAGGAGAATGTCAGGGTGGGGAGGCGGGAAGAAGTGGGCAGTTGGGTTTGGGAACTTCCTCATAGAAAAATGCAGGATGGGATAGGGGGTTTATGTATGAAAAAGTGGGAAAAGGGATAACATTTGAAATGTAAATAAAAATATCCAAAATATTATGAAATGTCTTTATAAAACTGATGTATTAAGTAAATGATGGATGTTTACCATATGGTTCTTTTCAAAGATACTTTAAAAAGTAGGAACTTTTAGGCCATTGTGAATGTGCCTTCATAGAGAATTGTGTGAACCTGGTCATCAGTATCCTTCTCTCTTTTTCCACCAAGCAATGAACAGCGTTTTGTAAGCCCAACTGTCATACCACAATATCGTAATTCAGCACAAGATCAAAACAACAAGCCTGAGAACAATGTGATGAAATCATGAGCTGCATACACACTTTCCTTCTTTTAAAGTTATTTTTCAAAGGTATTCTGTTACAGTAGTAGAATGCTGATAGCTGTTAATCAAGGTTTGAGTGTGCTAAGTTAGATACTTGTGGATCAGCTATACTGACTAAGCCCAAGAATAATTTCTAGAGAAAGTCAAATGTTGAACAAAAATCAGTACTAGAGAAGTAAAATGATTTAATTCAACATACACTTTCCTATCCAAATTTAAAAACAGAAAACAAAAAGAAAGAACTGTATTGGGAATACCAAGAACTCCAGAGCAACTCTGACCATTGCAAATACATTTCCTGATGTTGCCGGCCATTTCTTCAGAAGTTTTTACTGCTGTTCCAGCATGCTACACTAAGAGATTCCTCTCCATTTCTGTTGCTGATACTTCACACATACTCCTTGATAGGAATACCATCAGTGTCCTTAGAAGACTGACTAAGAAGACATTTGAAGAGGGAAGAGATATGTACAGCCGCTTTCTTCAAGCAGTATATTCTTCTCTACAGAGTTACGGTCCAGCATTTGAGGCATTAATACAAAAGACAGATGTTCATCAACCCAGCTACAAATACTTTGACCTTCAGTGGTGTCTTACCTGAAAGATATAATAAGTCAAATGTAGCACCAGGTTTCTGGGAGTAGTCAACTGATATCTGATTTTACTTAAGGCCCATTCCACAAGATGGAACTTACATCTGACATTGCTTGGAGGACCAAGAACCTGAGACTAGGTAGCCCAGAGACTTGGGGAACAACCAATACTACTGTTCAGAGGGAAAAAACTAGCAATGAAATGACTCATAATAGCATTCCACTATGCTCATAGATGAGTGCCTTGCTCATCTTCCTCCTGTGGTAGATGGGAACAAATACAGAATGCAACAATGAGATATTATACAAAGAATTAGCAACCTTGAAAAACTCAGCCCTAAACAGAATGTCTTCATCAAATCCCTCTCCTCTGGGCTCAGGGAATCTTGAGAAAGAGAAGGAGGAAAGAATGGAAGATCCATAGGGAATGAGAAGTCTTTCCAAGACAATAGGATAGAACTCACATGAGCATAGAGAGTCCGAGGTAGCAAGGCACAGGGCACTCATGGGTCTGCACCAGATAGAGTCTTAGAGCTGAGAGGGGAATTGAACATATGTTTACTACCTCTAATCTAGAAGCAATCCCCTTTTTGATAACCACTTACGCATGAAAATTTAGGTTTCTCCAAGGTAGACTTACTGGGGAAAAATCTTAAAAATAGGCAATATTCCTTGCTGTAGATGGCAAACAGAGAACAAATTCAAGGACAACCCTTGAGGTTCCTTGTCTCATAATATCATGCCAGGGCTTTTAAAAAATTGTCAATTTTTATTATTTTGTAGCATATGTGTGTAATATACTATATATTATATATACACACACATATCTATATATGTATCTGTTCCATGTGCATTTTCTTGGGATCTTTTTCTTCTGTTCATTTGTTTTGTCCTATTCTGATGTATTCTTTTTATTCTATCTTGTCTTAAAATTTATTATTTTACCTAGAACCCTCTTTGTTTTTTTATGAGAGATGCAAAGTGGGTGCACATGGATGGGAGGGATGGTAAGGAGGAATACATGGAAGAAAAACAGTAACTGGTGTATATTATGTGAAAAAATAAGATATTTTCCATAAAAGGAAAAATATTCAACTATTGTGAACCATGAGTATTTGTAGCTCTATTCAAATTTTGCTGTATTTTTCATTAAACATTTTGTAAATAATAAAATATAAAAAGCTATAAATAAAAAAAATGTTCCACTGTGTCAAAACATTTTATTTTAAAAAAAGAGGGAAAAGAATGAGGGAGTGAGAGGATCAAATATTAACACCTCCCATTGTCGTCATTTCATGAAAGTATAAAAAAAGGAAGAATTCTGCTGTAAATAGTGTTTAAATATCTACATTGCTTACTTAATTGAATACTATATGATTTTATTATTTTCATTATTTTACCATAAAGTACCTTGTATACTAACTTGCCGTGTAACTCCCCCATGAACCTACACTTAAAAAGATGACTTTCCTCAATTGCCTTTCTTTGAAAGAATCCCAGTAGACATCAGTATTTTAAGTAACTTCACCTCCGCCACACAGCCCAAGATGATACAGAGGTCTAACCAATATTTGTGAGTGAATAGATGTGTAGACAAACATGATTTGAGGGAAATAAGCTTCACTGAGGTAAAAATTATCACCAACAATTCTTCAGCTCCATAACTATTGATCCTATTGCAAGAGACATGTCAGTTTTCAAAGAAGACACGGCCAAGTAAACTATTTCCTGTTCTTCTTTGGCCAAGTGAATTTGTCATGTGCAATGTGTCCTCATAAGTTTAGTAGAAACTCTGATTTCCAGCAGGCCTCAAACTCAAGCAGCCAGGCTCTAGAATCTTGAAGTTCCACCAACTTCAATAGCACCACAGCACAATTCCCCAGTTTCTTTCATACCTACAAATAAAAAATGAAATCTCAAGGATCCAGCAGTCAGTGTGAGTCATACATACTGCAGCTCCAAAGATCATTTGATTGATATCTCTGTAAGTGCTTTCAATTTCTTTAACCCTCAAATGATTAGCAAAAGCCTACCTCTAGTCATCCTTATCTTTGATATTTGTACAGCACTACTTGATAAAGTTTTCTGAAGACCCACTCAAATTTCTTTATGGCTCTCCACTAGATACAGAAAACACCTCAAACCCACAGATCAATGTTAAGGACTTCTAGTAGGTTGACTAATACCTTTCCAACTGCATTACTTACAAAGGTTTGTCTTTAACTCTTTAAAGCTGTTTTCAATATACACTTTGCCTAGTCCTTCAAGTTTATGTTTTATGACCTGTGAAAGCGAATGATGTTGGTGCTTCCACAGGACCAGCACATAGTCCTTCAAATACCACATCAGATTTCAGTGCTTCAATGTGAACATAAACAATTACATAAATAATATGGAAAGGCAGAGAAAACTGATACATGTAGTCATATTGTGATTTATCACCCTATCTCACAGTACCAGCAAGTCATATGTCATCAGTATATAAGGTTAGTTAAGAGGCTATCAGGCAAGAAGGAAGGGAAATAAGCTTAAGGTAGGAGGGGATTTAAATTGTATTACAATCCTATCATCAACATATGGATCACATGGCAAAATGTGGGTGGATAATGCTGAGGGATTGAGAATGACTCAAATGTTGTGAGTCAACTTTGCCCACAAAGGCTTAAATAAAGAATAAATACAGACTTTTGTCACAGGTGGTAGAAAACACTGCCTACAACAAAGCAGAGAAATATTGAATGTCTGATGAAAAAGTGGGCCAAAGATTTGGTGATAAACACAGAAGAGCCCATTGACTTCCACCTGGTCCTCAGCGTCCTCTGCTATTCTCAGCCTTACCATGAAAAACCAAAGCTGTTCTACGTGTCCCAGGACACATTGGAAAACTTGTTCACTATGTCTACAAACCAGCAGCCACACACACTGGGAAGCTTTCAACAGACGTCTCCCCTGGATCCTCTTCACTGATTCGCTACAAGATTCAGCTTGTTTGCCTGCTCTACTTTTTCAGGACGTCTACTTTGGGACTCCCCTCTGAGCCTCTCTTAGACCCTTAACTTACCTTCTGGACCATACAGCTGTGTAAAGTCTGATTCCTGAAAGAAGCTTTTTGCCCCCTAGGTTTTGCAGTGGATTACCTTTTCTGAATGAACCCTGATTAAGAAAGAATGAGGACACACCACATACTCCTTCATTTGATTGCCGTGCTATTCGATGCTTTTCCACTCTGAACACACATATGTATTGATCACATATGAAATAGGGACATATCCAAATGCACCTAGAATTCTTTTTAATCTGATGTGGTAAGAAAGCAGGTAAGAACACAGCTGTCACGAAGAAAGAACTTGATACGCTAAGATCCCTGGAAATGGGAAGAAGTCATGCTATGCAGGAACACAGAGGAAAACACCAGCAACACTTAGACATACAGAGGGTTGGGAAACAGCATACGACCTAAAGCCTTTATTTGTGTTTTCGACACATAGAATAAAGAAAACAATGTGGATATGTTGGGTGAATTTCAGAGTGAACAGTATGAATAGCCATGTAAGGAACTGAGGTGACTCTGGATTTGAAGCAAGTAGTTTATTGGTTTATCATGTGATATTTGATATGATATTGCGGGTTTATATATCTGCCTCATGATCCTAGGAAGAAATTTGATGACTCTATGATTAGGTGGCCTTGTCAGGAGTAGTTTCGCTAGGATGAAAACCTCGAATTAGAACATCAAGAAAATGGTTAGCCGTAAACTAAAGCAAGGTTTGAACAGTTGACTCAGGGGACAGAGCCAAGAATACAGACAACAGAGCTAGGAACGCAGCACCATCATCGGGGCACCTAACTTGGTCGCAATCAGTATACCATCCTTGATTAGTGCTGAGACTTTAATCCACATAGTTCACTGGATTTAAAAATTGTTGTGGAGCCATAATACCCGTGTGACTACACCTTTTTCTCTTTGAATGTGTCTATCGATTGGCCATTTGCTAATTTCGTATATCAGGTTTGACTTTTTAGCCCACAGTCCATCATATTAACAAGAACCATAGAAGACATGTTCTCAAGGCAAGACGCTTGTGACTTTGGACATGGTTAAATGACAAGACTAGCCTTTAAGACAAAGTGCGATGTTGTAAAATGACAAGATTTTTATGCCTGCTGTGATATGGAACATATTTTACATGGAGTCAGGGTGATGGTGGAAGGAGAAAATAATCTATGGACATAGGGTGAACGGTGCATCCTTTTAAATAGAATTGTAATTCTTTTGCCTGCTGCTCACAACTACAGGAATGCTTCATTTGCCTCTCTGTGAATGCTGGCTGCCCTTTTGACCTGCTTTGACTCACAGAAGACTGCAAGTAACTTACAATTCTGGACCTTAAGAAAGAGGCAGTGTTTTTGCAGTACATACACAGTCCTGAAGCCTAGTGGTTGTACTGTAAGGGGCTCAGGCAGGTTGAAGAGGCAGGACAGAAGAGAAACACACTGTGCGATGACATCCGGAGCTGAGCTCCCAGCCAGCAGTGGGGCATTTGGGTTACTTATCTTATGTGTTCAGCTTGTTCACAAATGAATGACAGTTGCAGTTCCAGCCAAACAAAGAGAACCAGAAGCAACCCCATTTAAGCCCTGGTGAGCTTTCGAATTACAAAAGATAATAAATGGTAATTATTGTTTCTAAGCCACTTTGAGCAGGGACATGGTCACACAGCAATCATTGAAGCAAGAGAAGGGGAAACTTAAAGATGCTTTAAAAATGGAAATTGGTAAATCCTTTACCTGACCTTAAATGTTAACATCTATTTAAGAGCCTATATGCCTTTGACCTTCTCCAAAGACCACCTTTCTCTAAATACTACATATCAGGGATTTTCAAAGACACCTTGAATGCTTCATTTGAACAACTCTCGTCTGTCCTCACGGAAACAACCTTTTCCAATTTCTGTTTTCTACCTGAGAGAAAAATGTCTTTAAAACAAAGAAGTATAAACATCTCCTTGGAGATTGATACTCCTGGATAGAGAAGTAACAAGCATTCTACAACTTCTAGCCACTCCGTTTTCATTTTGCTTCTATATTGCCTCTGGCAACCCTTCATATAATTAAAAATATATCTCTATGCTCTTAAAACAAAAAAATTTAAATTTCCTTTATATATTGATGGCTGTGAGTGAAGAGGTAGCGGGTCTTATTTGTCTGTTCCTCCCTGCTCCATTTTCACTCTGTTACTAGATTGGTTTTGGAAAATCTACACATCATAAGAGGATATTTTTCTTCTTCTCTGAAACACATTAAAATCATTCCAGCATTATCTAAAACGTGATTGAGATTATGCAAGACAGTCATCACAACTTGACATCCAAATTATGATCACATCATTTGGCCTGTGTTCTTGGGCTCTTATACTTCTCAACCAAACAAAGCAATCTAACCTAAGGTAAGAGAGACACGTGCATACATACTTTGCAGATACAGTAAATAAAAATATAATCATAAGCTAAATTTGAGAATCACATAAACAATAGTTTTATTTATTACATATAAGTTCTAGTTTATATGTAGACATCTTCAATTGAATGTCTTATACACAAGATACCCTGAGGTAAGGCAGGCCATATATATTATTCAAAAATTCAGATCTTACATATATTTTGTCTGCATATATATATATGCCTTATTTATAATAGCCAGAAGCTGGAAAGAACCCAGATGCCCTTCAACTGAGGAATGGATACAGAAAATGTGGTACATCTACACAATGGAATATTACTCAGCTATCAAAAACAACGACTTTATGAAATTCGTAGGCAAATGTTGGAACTGGAAAAATATCATCCTGAGTGAGCTAAAACAATCACAGAAAGACATACATGGTATGTAATCATTGATAAGTGGCTATTAGACCAAATGCCTGAATTACCCTAGATGCATAGAACAAATGAAACTCAAGACGGATGATCAAAATGTGAATGCTTCACTCCTTCTTTAAAAGGGGAACAAGAATACCCTTGGCAGGGAAGAGAGAGGCACAGATTAAAACAGAGACTGAAGGAACACCCATTCAGAGCCTGCCCCACATGTGGCCCATACAAATACAGCCACCCAATTAGACAAGATGGATGAAGCAAAGAAGTGCAGGCCGACAGGAGCCGGATGTAGATCGCTCCTGAGAGACACAGCCAGAATACAGCAAATACATAGGCGAATGCCAGCAGCAAACCACTGAACTGAGAATAGGACCCCCGTTGAAGGAATCAGAGAAAGAACTGGAAGAGCTTGAAGGGGCTTGAGACCCCATATGTCTGGACAACAATACCAAGCAACAGAGCTTCCAGGACCAAGCCACTACCTAAAGACTATACATGGACTGACCCTGGACTCTGACCTCGTAGGTAGTAATGAATATCCTAGTAAGGGCACCAGTGGAAGGAAGCCCTGGGTCCTGCTAAGACTGAACCCATAATGAACTAGACTGTCGGGGGGACACAGCGGCAATGGGGGAGGGTGGGGAGGGAACACCCTGGATAAGGAAGGGGGGGGAGGAAGGGGATGTTTGCCCGGAAACCGGGAAAGGGAATAACACTCGAAATGTACATAAGAAATACTCAAGTTAATAAAAAAAAAGAATAATAGGAATATAAAAAATCCTTAATCGAAGAAATATTTTAGAAAAATTTAATATAAAATAATTTTAACAAAATAATAGAAGATAATTTTCACAACCATAAGAAAGACTTAAGAAGCTTACACAATACCAAATACATAGGATCAGAAAATAATATCTCCTCACCACATAATAATCAAAACACTGAGCATACAGAACTCACAACACAAAACTACCACCACTTTGTTATCTGTCAACGCCAATCAACTCTGTTCCCAAATAAGAAGGTACAGACTAACAGACTAGATGCACAAATAGAATCCATCACTCTGCTGCATACAAGAAACAATCTCAGTATCAGACATTACCTCAGAGTAAAGGACTAGAAAAAACATTTTACAACTAAATGGACATAAAACCAAGCTGGAGTAGAAATTCTAATATCTAACACAATAGACTTCAAACCAAAGATTTAAAAAGAAACAGAGGACACTTCATATTCACCAAAAAAAAATTTGCCATGATCATATGTATTTTTTAGCATCAGTAACATAAACACAAGATCACCCACATTGTTAAAAAGAAAAAAATAATACTACAAAAGCTTAAATCACACATTGACCCTCATGCATTGATGGTGGGAGAATTTAATACCCAGATCTCACCCATGCACAGGTCATCTGGACAAAAGCTTAAAAGTAAAATACTGGAACAATCAGATGTTATGAAATAATGAACCTCTCAAATATCTACAGTGCATTTTACCCAAACACAAAAGAATGGTCCATCTTCTCAGCACCTCACAGAACATTCTCTAAAATTGACCACGTACTCCATCCCAAACTAAGTCTCAACAGATAAAAGAAAATTGAAAATACTCTCTTTATCCTATATCACCACAATTTAAACTGATTTCAACAACAACAAAAATAACTGAAAGCATACAAACTCATGGAAACTAAAGATCTCTCTTCTCAATGATCATTGAGTCAAGAAAATATTAAAGGAATTAAAGACTTCCTGGAATTTAACAGAAATGAATGCACATTCCCAAACCTGTCGGACAATGAAAGGAGTGCTAAGAGGAAAGTTCCTAACACTAAGTGCCTTCATATAAAGCAATTGAAGAAATCTCAAACTACCAACTTAACAGCACACCCAAAATGCTCTGGAACAAAAAATAAGCAAAAACATCCAGGAGTAGAAGGCAAGAAATAATCAAACTCAGGACCAAAATCAATGAAATTGAAACAAATAGAACAAAGAATCAATGAAACAAAAAGTTGTTTCTTTGAGACAATCAATAGGGCAGACAAACCCTTGTCCAAACCAGCTAAAACACAAAGACAGATTGTACCAATTAAGAAAATCAGAAAATGATAAGGGGGTATATAACAATAGACACTAAGGAAATCTAAAGAATCATTAAGTATTACTTCAAAAATTTGTACTCTACAAAATTAAAAAAATATAAAAGAAACAGATAATTTTCTCCATAGATAACACTTATCAAACTAAATCATGATCGGATAAAAAATTTAAATAGATCCACAATACTTAATGAAATAGTAGCAGTTATTAATAGATTGCCAACCAATAAAAACCCATAGCCAGATGGTTTTATTATAGAATTTTACCAGTCTTTCAAAGAGAGCTAATGCCAGTACTCCTCAAATTATTCCACGAAACAGAAACAGAAGGAAAATACCAAATAAATTTTTATAAAGCCACAGTCACCCTGATATTCAAACTACACAAATAATTAACAACAACAACAAAGAAGTAGCAGCAGCAGCAGCAGCAGCAGCAGCAGCAGCAGCAGCAGCAGAAGAAGAAGAAGAAGAAGAAGAAGAAGAAGAAGAAGAAGAAGAAGAAGAAGAAGAAGAAGAGCATGAACTGCTAGTTTTCCTCGTGAACACAGATGAAAAAACACTTAATAAACTACTTGCAAAATCATCCATCATGATCACATAACCTTTATCCCAGAGATGCAGAAAGAATATGAAAATCTATCAATGTAATCCACCATATAAACAAGCTGAAAGAAAAGAGAAACACATGATCATCTCAGTAGATGTTAAAAAAAATTGACAAAATCCAGCACCCATTCTTTATAAAAGTCAGGGGAAAGACTGCGGACACAAGGTGCATTCCTAAACATAATAAAGACAATGGAAACTCAAAACGGCTACACTAAAATCAGAAACATGCCTAGAACAAATGAAACTCAAGACGGATGATCAAAATGTGAATGCTTCACTCCTTCTTTAAAAGGGGAACAAGTATACCCTTGGCAGGAAATAGAGAGGCAAAGATTAAAACAGACACAGAAGGAACACCCATTCAGAGCCTGCCCCACATGTGGCCCATGCATATACAGCCATCCAATTAGACAAGATGGATGAAGCAAAGAAGTGCAGGCCGTCAGGAGCCGGATGTAGATCTCTCCCGAGAGACACAGCAAACACAGAGGCATATGCCAACAGCAAACCACTGAATTGAGAATAGGACCCCCGATGAAGGAATCAGAGAAAGAACTGGAAGAGCTTGAAGGGGCTCGAGACCCCATATGCACAACAATGCCAAGCAACCAGAGCTTCCAGGGACTAAGCCACTACCTAAAGACTATACATGGACTGACCCTGGACTCTGACCTCATAGGTAGCAATGAATATCCTAGTAAGAGCACCAGTGGCAGGGGAAGCCCTGGGTCCTGCTAAGACTGAACCACCAGTGAACTAGATTGTTGGGGGGAGGGTGGTAATGGGGGGTGGATGGGGAGGGGAACACCCATAACGAAGGGGAGGGGGGAGATGTTTGCCTGGAAACCGGGAAAGGGAATAACACTGGAAATGTATATAAGAAATACTCAAGTTAAAAAAAAAAAAAGAAAAGAAAACATTATCCCTAGTTAATTCTAGGGATAGTTAAAAAAAAAAAGAAAGAAAGAAACATGTCAATATCTATCCAATACAGAACCTGAAGTTCTAGCTCAAGTAATAAGACAACTAAAGGAGATCACTGGGATACAAATTGGAAAGAAATCAAAGTATTATTATTTGCAAATGATATAAGAATATATAAGTGCAACCTCACATTTTATACCAGGGAACTGCTATAGTCAGATCCTGGTGTGCAGGTGCTTAGTCTGACCCAACCATGATTCCTGTGTTGTTCTCCTGACTGACTGGAATGGTGATGTGCAGAATTCTTAGCAAGCTCTGCTGAAGAGGGCAGACCTCTTTCCTTTACTGGATATTTTACGTATTTACATTTCAAATGTTACCCCATTCCCTGGTTCCCTCATCTTCCATACCCCCTCTCATCTCCCCCTGCTTCTGTGAGGATACTCCCCCTCCTACCCACCCAATCCTACCTTACCAAACTGGCATTCTCCTACAATGGGGAATCGAGCCTTCCCCAAAGGCTTCTCCTATTGATGCCAGACAATGTCATCCTCTCCTACATAAGCAGCTGGAGCAATGGGTACCCCCTTATGTACCCTTTGGTTGATGGTTTAGTCCCTGGGAGATCTGGGAGGCTTGGTTCGTTGATATTGTTGTGACTCCTATGGGGTTGCAATCCCCTCAGCTCCTTCAGTCTTTTCTCTAACTCTTCAATTGGGGTCCCCATGCTCAGTCTAATGGTTGGCTGTGAGCATCCACCTCTGTACTTATCAGGCTTTGGCAGAGCCTATCAGGAGACAGTATAACAGGTTCCTATCAGCATGCACTTCTTGGCATCCACAAAAGTGTATGGGTTTGGATTGATCCCCAAGTGGGGCAGTCCCTGCTCCACTCTTTGACCCTGTATTTCTGGGTCAAAGAGCAATTCTGGGTTAATATTTTGAGAAGGGTGGGTGGTCCCATCACACAACCAGAGGCCCTGCCGAAACTCTGTATATGATCTCTACAGGTTCTCCCTACCTTTTGTTTGGCATTTCAGCTAATCTCATCCTTATTGGGTCTTGGGAGTCTCTTGCTTTCCTGGCATCTTGGACTTGCTGTTGGCTACCCCAGTACCCCATCCCCCATTGCTATACACCTCTTTTAAAATTCCTGCCCCTCTTTACCTAATCCCCATCTCCTCTCTTACCTGATTCTGCCCCTCCCCCTTCTCTCTTTCTTCCAAGTCTCTCCACATCCTCAGTATTTTGTTACCCCTTCTAGGCAGAACTGAAGCATACACATTTTTGTCGTCTTCTTTTTGAGCTTAATATGGTCTGTGAATTGAATTTTGGGTATTCTGAGCTTTTGGACTAATATCCACTTCTCAGTGGGTACATACCATGTGTGTTTTTTGTTACTGGGTTACCTCACTCAGGATGATCTTTTCTAGCTCCTTCCATTTGCCTAATTGAATGTAGTCATTGTTTTTAATAGCTGATTAATACTCCAGTGTGTAAAAATCTGGGTTCTTTCCAACTTAAGATTTCTTTTATGACTGTCGGTATCCTTGCATTTGGAGCATAGATATTCCAGATTGTGAGTTCATCTTGGAGGATTTTTTCCTTTGATGAATATGAAGTGTCCTTCCTTTTTCCTTTTAATAACTTTTGGTTGAAAGTCAATTTTAATTTAGAATGGCAATTCCAGCTTGTTTCTTAGGACCATTTGTTTGTAAAATTCTTTACCAGCTTTTTACTCTGAAATAGTATCTCTTTGTCACTGAGGTGTGTTTCCTGTAGGCAGCAAAATGCTGGGTCCTCTTTCCATATCCTGCCTGGTAGTCTATGTCTTTTTATTGGGTAACTGAGTCCACTTATCTTGATAGTTTTTAGGGACCAATGATAGTTGTTTCCTGTTATTTTTGTTGTTAAAAGTGGAATTATGTTGGTATGGTTATCTTCTTTTGGGTTAGTTGAAATTAGATTATTTTCTTGTTTTTTTCAGGGTGTAGTTTCCTTCCTTGTGTTGGAACTTTCCATCTATTTTCTTTTGTAGGTCTGGATTTGTGGAAATATATTATGTAAATTTGATTTTGTCATGAAATATCTTGGTTTCTCCAACCATGTTAATTGAGTTTTTCTGGATGTAATAGCCTGGGCTGGCATTTGTGTTCTCTTGGAGTCTGTATGACATCTGCTTAGGATCTTCTGACTTCATAGTCTCTGGTGATAAGTCTGGTGTAATTCTGATAGGTCTGCCTTTATATGTTACTTGACCTTTCTCCCTTACTACTTTTAATATTCTTTGTTTTTTGTATTTGGTGTTTTGACTATTATGTGAAAGGGGGGGGAATTTCTTTTCTGGTCTAATATATTTGGAGTTCTGTAGGCTTCTTTTATGTTTATGCATATCACTTTCTTTAGGTTAGAGAAGTTTTCTTCTATAATTTTGTTGAAGATATTTACTGGCCCTTTGTGAATCTTTGCTCTTTTTTATACCTGCTATCCTTAGGTTTGATCTTCTCATAGTGTCCTGGATTTCCTGGATATTTGGGGTTAGGGGCTTTTTTGTTTTGCATTTTCTTTGATGATTGCATCAAAATTCTTTATGGTATCTTCTTCTCCTGAGATTCTCTCTTCTATCTCTTGTATTCTGTTGTTAATGCTTGCATCTATGACTCCTGATTTCTTTCCTAGATGTTCTATGTCCAGGGTTGTCTCCCTTTGTGAATTATTTATTGTTTCTATTTCCATTTTTAGATCCTGATGGTTTTGTTCAATTGCTGCACCTGTTTGGTTGTGTTTTCCTGTAATTCTTTAAGGGATTTTTGTGTTTCTTCTTTAAGGGCTTCTACCTGTTTACATGTATTGTCTTGTATTTCTTTAAGGGAGTTATTTTTGTCCTTTTTAAAGTCCTCTAACATCATCATGAGTTGTGATTTTAAATGAAAATCTTGTGTTTCCAGTGTGTTGTGGTATCCAGGACTTGCTGTGGTGGGAGACCTGGTTCTGATGATGCTAAGTGGCCTTGGTTTCTATTGCTTAAGTTACTGTCCTTGCCTTCTACTTATCTCTGGTCTTAGCTGGTCTTGCTGTCTCTGACAGTGGTTTGACCCTCCTGTAAGCCTGTCTCTCAGCACTCTTGGAGACTGGCTTTCTGCCAGCAGGATCTGTGTACAGAGATCTGTGTCACAGGGTCAACTCCAGGTGCAGAATCCAGTCCCAGACTGCTCTTCGGTTCCTGTGTACAGAGGGCTCCAGGCCAGTCAGGTTGCTCTTGGGATAGGAATGTTAGCAGAAATGGGGGTCTTGCCTGTACTCTTAGGACTGTCCTCACTTCTGCAAATCCAGCCCTCTACCCACAGGATTTAGGTACAGAGAGCTGTGTACCAGGGTTAGCTCCTTGCACAGGCTGTTGAAAATTTCTTTAAGTGCTTCTCAGCAATTCAATATTCCTCAGTTGAGAATTGTTTAGCTCTGTACCCCATTTTAATATGACTATTCTTTGTTTAGCACTGTACTCCATTTTAATAGGGTTATTTACATTTCTTGGGTCTAATTTTTCAGTTTTATGTATATATTAGACAATAACCCTCTATCAGGTGTAGGAATAGTAATGATATTTTCCCAATCTGCTGGTTGCCATTTTGTCCTATTGGTAGTGCCCTTTGTCTTACAGAAATTTTGCAGCTTTATGAGGTGCCATTTGTCAATTCTTGATATTAGAGCATAAGCCACTGGTATTCTGTTCAGGAAAATTTCCTTTATGCCCCTGTGTCCAAGGCTCTTCCCCACTCTCTCTTCTATTAGTTTCAGTGTATCTGGTTTTATGTGGAGGTCCTTGATCCCCTTGGACTTGAGGATTGTACAAGGAGATAAGAATGGATCAATTTGCATTCTTCTCCATGCTTACCTCCAGTTGCAACAATACCATATGTTGAAAATGCTGCCTTTTTACATTGGATGTTTTTAGGTTCTCTGTGAAAGATCAAATGACCGTAGGTGTGTAGGCTCATTTCTGGGTCTTCAATTCTATTCCATTGATCTACCTGTACCAATACCATACAGTTTTTATAATGATTGTTCTGTAATACAGCTTTAGGTCAGGGATGGTGATTTCCCCAGAAGTTCTTTTATTGTTGAAAATAATTTTCATTATCCTAGGTTTTTTGTTATTCCAAATGAATTTGCAAATTGCTCTTTCTAAATGTATGAAGAATTCAGTTGGAATTTTGAATTGGATTGCATTAAATCTTTAGATTGCTTTTGGCAAGATGACCATTATTTATTACATTCATCCTGGTAATCCATGAGCATGGGAGATCTATTTTCTGAGATCTCCTTAAATATCTTTCTTCAGAGTCTTGAAATTCTTAACATACATATATTCCATTTGCTCAGTTAGAGTCATACCGAGGTATTTTATATTATTTGTGACTATTGTGAAGGGTGTCATATTCCTAATTTTTTCCTCAGCCTGCTTATTTTTTGAGTAGAGAAAGGCTACTAATTTGTTTCAGTTAATTTTATATCTAGTCACTTTGCTGGAGATGTTTATCAGGTTTACAAGTTCTCTTTTAGAATTTTCGGGGTCACTTTAGTATACTATCACATATTTAGTGAAGGGACTATACACAAGGCTAATTGAAAAAAATCAATAGAGCTCCTATACAAGAATGACACATAGGCTGAAAAAGAAATCAGGGAAACACCTGATGATAGTTTCAAATAACATAAAATAGCTTAGGGTAAGTCTAACCAATTAAGTAACAGACTCGTATATCAAAAACTTCAAGTCTTTGATAAAAGAAGTTGAAGAAATTATCAAAAAATGGAAAGATCTCCATGCTCGTCCATCAGTAGTAAAGTAGTAAAAATAGCTACCTTACCAAAAACAATCTATATGTTTAATGCAATGTCCATAAAAAGTACAACACAATCCTTGGCAGACCTTGAAAGGACAATACTTAACTGTATATGGAAAAATAAAAATTCATAGTCGCTAAAATAATCCTGTACAGTAAAAGAACTTCCATTGGTATCACTATTCCTGATTTCAAGTTGTACTACAGAGCTATAATAACAAAAACCGCATGGTACTGGCATGAAAACCAGACAGGTTGATCACCTGAATCAAATCAAAGACCCAGGCTTAAATCCAAACTCCTATGTACATCTAATTGTGGATAAAGAAGCAGAAAAACACAATAAAAAGAAACCATTTTCAACAATTTTTGCTTATCTAACTGGATGTCCGCATGTAGAAAAATAGAAATAGATTCATATCTATCACCCTGTACAAAACTCAACTCCCAGTGATCAAAGACTTCAACATAAAACCTGATACATTGAATATAATAGAAGAGAAAATCTGGAGTATACATGAAATTTGGGCACTGAAGACTACTTCCTGAACAGACATGTTAGTACAGGTGCTAAGAACAAAAATAAACAAATGGGATCTCATAAGCTAAAAAAAGCTTCTGTAAGGCAAAGAACACCATCAATAAGACAAAGTAGCAGTCAACCTAATCGAAAATTTTTCCACCAATTTCATATCCACGGAGGGCTAATACCTAAATAACTCAACATTCCATCTACAAACCAAATATTCCAATTAAAATGTGTACAGATCTAAACATAGAATTCTCAGCAAAGTAATCTCAAATGACTTAGAAATACTTAAGAAAAATTTTAACATCCTTAGTCATTAGGGAAATGCAAATCAAAATGACATTGAGATTCCGTCTGACACCTGTCAGAATGGCTAAGATCAAATACACAAGCAACAGCACATGTTCATAAAGATGTGGAGTGAGAGGAAACCACTACATTGCTGGTGGGAACGCAAAGCTGTACATGTGCTATGGAAATCAATATGTGGGTTCCTCAGAAAATTGGGAATTGATCGACCTCAAGAAAGAGCTATATCACTCTTGGGCATATACCCAAAGAATGTGCCAACCTACTACAAGGAAAATTGCTCAACTATTTTCTTTTCAGATTTATTTCTAATAGCCAGAAACTGGAAAGAACCAAGATGTCCTTCAACCAAGGAATGGATACAGAAAATGTGGTACATTTACACAATGAAGTATTACTCAGCTGTCAAAAAACAATGATATCATGAAACTTACAGGCAAAAGGATGGAAATAGAAAACATTATTCTTATTGAGGTAGTCAATCAGAAAGACAAATATGATATATACTCACTTACACGTGGATATTCGCTATTAAGTGTAAGATAATCATATTGCAATTCACAGACCCAAAGAGGCCAAGTAACAAGGAGGGCTCGAGTAGATTTCCCTGAGAAGAGGGAATAAATACATTCTGCAGGTAGACTGCAGACAGGTTGGGATGGGTGCAGGAGGGAGCAGGAAAGGGTAAAATAGAAAAGCATTCATGGGAAGAAACATGAATTAGTATTTGTCCTGCTTCTCTTGTTCATGTAGATCAATATTTGGCTTTCTTACTGTTAGAACAATGATGCATCTGTGTGCACATTTTTGTGTATATCTCCTTCCATATTTTCACCTTAACCAAACTCTCAAGGCCCAGAAATTCTTTGTGCCATGAGTCCCCCGAGCTTTTAAACGAATGTACAAACTCTGGCAGATACAGTCGCTGTGAAGGATGTTTTATTAAGATTCTTGTATGAGACACAACAAAATAAGTCTATTATAAATTGCATAAACAGCCAGGGTTGACTCCACCTTCTCTTCTACCCATCATTAACGAACAGAGCTTTACCTGTCCCAGGACAGCTCTTTGGACCTTAGCCCACACATTCTCTCAAACTTGGACACCTGAAGAAGCCCTGGATCTGTGTGGGTACCTTTGTTTCACTGGCTTTCTTCTTGGAGCTGCTTTGTCCTGCCTGGACATGCTGGTTTTTTTTTTTTCATGTAAAACCTCACTTCATATGATCTGGACTTTTCTTGCAATAGCAGTCACTTTATCTAGCTCCTATGCACAACTAGCATTTGAAATAGTGCACATTCTCTTGAATAATGGATATAGAAATGAAAACAAGACACTGTGCCTGGCCCACCCATAACCCACAGGAGAGAGGAGGAAAGACAGATTAGTATACAACCTTGTTTAAGAACCTCTTATCCCTTGGGGACTCCGGCATTTGTTCAAATATGTTTGTTTCTGGGAAGCCAATATGAAACAGACCATGTGATATATAATTCTTGCCATCATATATTATGACTGATACTGGTGGTAGCATCACAGCCCTTATGATGATCTTGAGATAGCAGGGAGCATACTATCTATTTTACAACTGTTGAAACTGAGGCATAAAATATTGGCTTTACCAAGGTCTGACAGAAAATGGAAAAAAATCTATAAATCCAATGTATATGTTTGTCTCCCCAAATCATGATTTTTTTTTCCTCCAGTCAACATTTTGTTGATATTTTTGAACTGGTCCTTATTGCCAATGGATGAAAGGTAAAGAGAAAGCCTTTTAAGCTCATCTCAATGAAAGATTATTACAGCTTCTGAAATCAGGCTAGTGTCAGACATGTGACATGACAAGGGAGCATTTCCTCATTCAGAGGGTCATTAAAGGAAATGAAAGCTGACACCCCTTTGCTATGCATGAGAAAACAACATAAATGGGAAAGCTATACACATCATCCCTGCAGTTCTCTGGGAAATTTGCAGCAGAAACAAATGGGCCAGTGTGTGAATGGGTAATGTTTCATCAATGGGAACTAGGGAATCATGAGGCTAAGCTTGCAGAAAAAAATGATCTGTTCTGTTCAGTATGAAATGAATTCTCTGGTGAAATAAAGGTGATGCTTAACCACCTGCTCCTCCAGTACAAGATCTATGTCTCTGGGTTGAAACTTGTGGAGATGAAAAGATGCTACAGCATATTCTTCCTGGCATATAGGCAAAGTTTAGGAGTCTCTTCCGTGGCTGAGCAGGAGCCCCTTTGCAATGCCTCTGAAAATGGGGCAGTTCCCTGTGGTCAGACCTTGATCTATTCACCCAAGGCTCTTGCTAGAGGTTAAAAAAATGAAAACAAGATTATGCTGAGGACTTTGAACATGGTGTCTAGCATAATATTTCTTATAGCAAAAAATGATACAATAAGTCTCTGTGGTTTGTACTCTGAAGTAATGGTTTCTAGCTAATTAAGAGAAGGGAATGGGTTGATTTCCAGAGGACAGCTGATCCTGATGTCAGTTCCCATTCTGACCCACCTCAGGCCTCAGTCTACATGGAGATTTGGTCTGTTTATTCCTAGCAGATGATTCATACAGATTTTATTGATCAATTAGTCGCTAACTAACAGGTTCACCTCTCGCATTAGTATTCTTATACAACTTTAGGGAAGACGAATCATAAGTTAAATGTAATGAGATATGCTTCTCTGTACTTCTCACTTTGCATAACAGAACCTGGAATTTGAATATTCTGGAGATGTTTGTATATTGACTTCTCTGATTTTATGGAAGTAGGTTCTGGTCTATTCAAGAGTATATAAATAAGGCTGATAATTCTAAGTCAACATTAATTGGACATTTGAGTGCACAAACCGGTGAGCACTTTTCATCCATTATCTCAATTGGAATTCACATAAATCTATGAAGGAACTATCATTATACCATTAAACACATAGGAGTGACAGATCAATAGGCTAGGTAAGGCAAATCCAGCTGTTTTTCTTTGACTACAAAATCCCAAACCTAGATTGCTTGGCTTCTTGCTGCCTTTTTGACCATTCTTAAGACTTGCAAAACAAATTGAAGAATTGGATGTTCCCAGAAGTACTTAGCAGAGAAATCTGCTTAACGTGTTGATTCCTTTATTAAGCCCTTTCAGGTAGTATTGCCATAATCAGTAGATCTCATACATTTCCCCAGAGAAGTATGGTTGTGCTACAAGTGATGATAATGATGATGATGATGATGATGACGACGACGACGACGACGATGATGATAATGATGATGATGGTGGTGGTGGTAATGACATTTGCTTAGATATTATTATGTGTTGGATTCTTCCCATACATGATTTCATCTGGTCCTTACAATTATCAGAAGGAGACTACTCCCTATCTGAAACATGATGTCCCTGAGCATTAAATGCTTTTGATCAAGGTCACAGCCCTAGGCAATATTGGAACAGGGACTTGAAAATGGACTTGCTACAGAGATGGTTTCTGTCCTTGTTCTAAGTGATTGCAAATGGAAATACCTTCAGGGAGGACTAGTGTTTTCCTCTCATAGAACTCTCCACATATAGATAGCCATGCTGAGATAGACCTGATGATTTTCTTTCAACATCCAAAATACACTGGAAGAAGGGTTCCTTACCCTCTGCTTTCTTGAATCATAGAGCTTTAGAAACATGTTGGAAACTCTGCTCACAGCCAGAAAGTTCTCCCTTGAGAGCCTGCTGTGGCAGGCTAGTCCCATCAGAGTTACTGAAGCAGCATGAGCACTTCAGTGTGTGGAATCCTGTAGACCCTGGCTAGATTATGGCTCTGAGATACACAGATTTCAAAATTGGAGCAATAAAGCACACTTTTCTCCTCAGCTTGAAATTGCCCCCTAATTGGACCATGAATAGCAATTACACTATAAAGCCTAACAGAAATTTGTGGGTAATTCGAGTATGTCTTGGGCAGTGGGTCTTAATGGAGGAACCCAGCTAATAATCACTGAGCGATTTTCACCCTCCACCAAGTGATAAAATCGTCATGAAATCCTATCAATCACTCTGAGAAATTGCAAGTGTGGTGTTAATTCCAGTCAGAGCAGTACTGAGAGGGCTGAAAAACCTTCTCCTACTTAGAAGGATCCTTCTGTCCTTGAGAAAATAGGAAAAGTAGAAACTAAGGTGCTCTCACAGTCTTTGAGGTCAGACATCAGAGTTCTGTCTGTTGTCATGCTGCACAAGCAGCACATGCCCACATCCACAAGTCTTTGTATGAATAATATGTTCCCTTTTCTATTGCACAAGTGAGAACATGGAATCAACCCGGACCCATAAAGGTAGTACATTATTGATGCAGAGTTCATTTTATTTTGGCTTTCTTTGTTTGAACGTCAATGCTGAAGAACTTTGCTTTGTGTATCTTAGGCAAGTGCTCTGTCTCTGGGTTGCACTATAAACTCAGCCAGAGATAATTTAGTCTCAAAATCCTGTGACCTTTTGATCCTAATTCCACCACAAAATGTTTATTGGGCACCTATGTTGAAGCTGGCAACTTTCTATATATCTGCAATGTAACACTTCAAGAGTATGAAAAAATAGGAGTAGAGTGTACAAAGGGCTGGTGGTTACTTTATTAGTCATCACATTAGTTTACCCCTCTATGCACCTCCCCCCTATTTCTTACTCTCTGTTTCCAGTATCTAAAACTCCATACCATTATGTTCTATTGAAAGCAGGTCATGAGACATTGATAAGAGTAATTCTCTTAAATACTCCATTAGGGGATTGGATAAATGACAAAAAGAACAGAAATCAGTCAAAAAGCCTGAACCCAGGTTTGGAAGATAGCTCCGTGGGTAAAGTGCTCGCTGTACAAACTTAAGGTTTGGGTTCCTAGAATCAGTATGAAAGCAAGGCATACTTGGTCTGTATCTATAACCCATTATAAAGTTAGGGAGAGAAAAAAAGATTTGGGAAGCTTGCTGGCTAGTGAGTCCATTGAAAGTCGCAAACCTCTAGTTAAGTTAAAATATCATATTTCACAAAATAAGGGAGAAGGCAAAAGAGGAAGATAAGTATCATTGACCTCTGTCTCTTACACTTGCACATACATTACACAATATATGTAATATATTGTGATAGCCAACTAACTACCATTCCCAAAGTCAGAGCCTAGAGAATCAGAGAAGCAAAAACATTGAAACACTTCATTACCTTGCTATTGGACATTAGGTTTAGACTGCTCTCCCAAAGGCTTATGTAATAAAAAGACTTGGTCCTTGGCTTGGTGCCATTGGAAGGAGGTGGAAGTTGGAAGATGAGAGGCCTAACAGGAGGTTTTAGATCCCTGAAGATTTGTTCCTAATGGTGATTGTGCTGTATGGATTTCTTTCTCTTTTTGTGCTACTCCTAGATGTTATGAGCTATGCAACTCTACCACATTCCCTGCCTAGATGAGGCACCTCCCCATAGTTCCCATAGGGTGGGTCATCAACCAAAACATTTATCTGAATAAGACAATTAGCTTGGGTAACTTGACATAGTAACAGAAGACTGACTAAGTCACTGAGATGAGTCAGAAAATTGTTCATCCATCAAATGTGTCAATCCTTAGTTGTCCTAAGGATAGTAAAGTTAACCCTCCAGTAAGTTCAGCCCTCAGAAAAAATAGCAACGTTTGCTCCAGAAGCCAAGAAGTCCCTCTGCAACAGAACTCAGAGATTGACAGTTGGTAAAGACAAGGCCAGATCCCCAGTCCATCAGAAAATTGGTAGAAAAACCTTCTATGAGCCCAGCAGAAGAGCAGCAGTAGACTACACACCTGGAATCAGTCATACCTGACTAGACATGATTGCTGCCTCATATTCTCACTCTGTTTAACTAAAACTTACCCTGCTCACCTTCTGATATCCATCACAGGTCAGGTTACATGAGACAAGGAGGACTGAAACCCATATTGCAGAAGGTACTAGAAGCTTCCTCTCACATCCCTGTGTCCAACCCACTTATCCACCATGCTCAAAATATTTCAATTCACCTATTCCTTGAGAAAACTAACCATAGAAAACCAATAAGAGGTCATTTTTTTATTCTAGTTGAGGCATCAAATATTCTTCATACACAACCCAAATAAGTAAATTTTGATAAAGAATGAATTCCTTTGAAACCGAGCTGAAATCTAGTAGCTTCTTGCCTAAAATAGATGCATTTTAGGGGATCAATGTTGGTTTTAGTTTTGTTTCTTGTTTGTTTCTCTCAGGAATAGGAGGTATAATCAACAGTATCTGGGTGAAGAGGCAGATAATATGTAAGCAAAATCACATTAGTGAATTTGTTTCTTGCTTGGTGGGAGCATTTCGGAGCTCATCTTTTTGGTAACACATGTGAGCCTGTGTATCATCACTGGGAGAAATATCACCCTGAATAACAAATATGAGTGGTTGAAAGCCAGATAGGATTGTTTTCTCTGTATCTTGGTTTCAGGCTGCATCAGTACCACATGCTTCAAAAGGGACAAACATATTTTGTGAATCATTTGCTCAGCTCAGCTTTGGGCCATTGGTTTCTCTTCATGTCAGCATCCTTCCAGAAAATGATTTAGGTCACCCTCAAGGATAAATGCTGACTGGTTTATTCTCAACTATGTGAAGAAGTGATAAAAAATAGAAACCAACTTTGGAATTATTTAATGCAAAGGTCTACAATTCTGTGAATCCCTAAGATAAAAATATTGAAATCCTCATTGCCAAGAGGATTACATTAGCAAGCACAATCTCAAGGAGCTTCTATGATCTGAATATGTCTCTTTTAAAAGTTGTATGTTAACTCATAATCTTTATTGATGGGTCCTTGCAAATGATTTGGCCCTGAGAGAGCACCAGTCATGAATGGATGAATTTATTGATTTTGTTCTTCTGCCATATGTGAACATGGAGCTCAGCTCCTTTTGTTCTATTATGTTAGGACACAACCATGAAATGATGTCATCAATGGAACAGACACATATGAAACTTTGAACCTTCCAATGACTTGATCTCAGAATTCTCAGTCTGGGTGAAAGAAATATATGTATATTGTGAATGATCCAGCTAGGGATGATGATGATGGTGGTGGTGTTAGTGGTGATGATGATGATGATGATGATGATGATGATGATGATGATCTATTCTTTTCTCATTCATTATATCTTGACTGTGCTTTCTCTTCCCTCTACTCCCCCTAGTACCTTGCCCTATACCTCCTCTCTGCCAGATTTACTTTGCCTCTGTTTCTCTTCAAAAATAAAAAGAGTAGGCCTCCCAGGGATATCTACTAAGAAATCACAAGTTACAATAAGCCTAGGCACAAACCCTCATATCAAGGCTGGACAAGGCAACATACTAGGAGGGAAAGAGTTCCAAGCATAGGAAAACAGGTCAGAGACACCTGCCTACTCCCTCTGCTGGGAGTCTCACAAGAACACAATCTACACAACCACAAGGTTTATGCAGAGGGCTTAGGTCAGACCCATATATAGTTCATGATTGGAACTTCAGTCTCTGTGAGTCCCTATGAGACCTTCTTAGTTGAATCTGAGGGTTGTGTTCTCTGGGTGTCAACTAACACTCTGCCTATTTGAGTACTTTCTTCATGTTTTCTGTAGGTGTTCTCCCAGCTCTGCCTAGGGCTTGGCTGTTGGTCTTTGCAACTGCTCCCATCAGTTGCTGGATGACCATCTTCAGATGACAATTGGGCTAGGCACCAATCTATAAGTATAGCAGGATATCATAAGGAATTGTTTTATTGAATTAAAAAAAAAGTCATGTTTAGTTCTATCCTGTGTCTCTGGGCTGTCCTATCTTTGGTTTCTGGCCATCCAGGCAATGTCAGATATAAAATACCTCTCATGGTGTTGACCTCAAGTTGGAATAGTCATTGGTTGACCATTTCCACAAGTTCTGTGCCAACTTTCCCCCCGCACATCTTGCAGGCAGGGTAGATTGTAGGTTAAAGTTTTTATGGCTAGATTGATGCCATATTCCATCTTGTAGGAGAGCCTTGCCTGGTTATAGAAGATGGTAGGTTCAGCCTCTATATCGTCCATTTCTAGGACATTTCTCTAGGGTCACCCACAGATTCCATAGAGTTTCTACAGCACTACATCGCACTCCAGATGTGCCCCCAATTCCAGTCATATCTGTAATTACTCCTTCTGATTTTATAGTAGGTGAAAAAAATCCGTGACATGGCTGAAGATAGACAAACAAAACTGGAAGAAAGGGAGGGATTTAAAAGAAAAAAGGAAAGTAGGGGATAAGCTATAAGTAAAATAACTTTCAAAGTGCAGCTTGCTCAGCTTGGACCTAAATAGGTTTTCATTTGTGAAACCCAATGAAGAGGAATTTATCTTAAGTTCCCCTTAATGCTCTGTACAGGGAATGCCCTGCTGGGAGCATCTGTATGCATCAGGAGACAGATGCCCTGCATAACTTAATAATGGAAGGATGGATGGTAATCATGTCATTGCTGTCTGAGCTCCCATTAGAATCGATGGGGATTATTTCTTTCCAGCCACTGAATCACCCAACTGCCTGCTTTCTCCTCTGATGTTGTACACAGCTTTGCTGAAGGGATCATTCTAAAGCAGATATATGCTAAGGGCAGTGTTGGAAAGGGGGTCCCCTGGGAAGCTTGCTTGGGCCTGTGCAGATGCAGCTCATGCTCTTCCATCTCCTCCTGTGACGATCCCTCTGGAGCAGCCAGACGTTGTCACTCAGTTATTGGGTCACATTCTATACAGGGAAACAGGGTAATAAAAATAGCACCTTGCCTTTGAAAAATGTTTTACAATTTCCAAAGTGCTTCTCATACCTGTCATCTGCCTTGGTCCTCAGAATACACTTCTCTGTGAGGAAGGACAATATCCCATTTGACAGAAATGAACTCTGTCAGCCAAAGTCACCTGCCTAGCATCTCTGATTGTTCTTCAAAGCATGAGTAGTCTCAAGGCACAGCTTAATAGGAAGTTGGGTGTAGCATGGCCCACGTCCTTTCACTGTCCACATCTAACTGACAATTGTGCTGTGTTCTTGCTTAGGGTAAGTCTCCCTATCACTGGCAGTGCCCCTGCTGTATTATCACCTCCTACACACTCTTACTTTCCATTCCTTCCTCTTCACTGTTGTGTGCCCTTAACATTTATCTGCTTTAGAATGATTCCTTAGGCAAAGTGGTGCACATCATTAGAGGACAAAGCAGACAGCTGGATAATTCAGTGGCTGGAAAGAACTAATCCCCATCAATTCTAATGAGAGCTCAGACAACAATGACATGAGAAGAGGATAAGGCAGCTGGTTGGTATTTACTTAAAACACAAAATTAAGAGTTTACTATCCTTATTCATAATTTTATGGACTCCCTAGGACATCACAGGTTCAGCCTGTCTCAAGAGATCTATTGCTGAGTTCTCAAGTGCTGTTAGCCATCTCTCTCTCTCTCTCTCTCTCTCTCTCTCTCTCCTCTCTCTCTCCATCCCTCCTCTCCCTCTCCAGTGCTACTCACAAGCATCCCTTTAATAAGAAGGAAGTATCTCTCCTGAAAGCTCTTGCTCATGTGTGGGCCTTACTGGGATTATTGTAGTTATGATCCTTATGATCACAGCAGCATGTGGATATTCAGAAATGCAGTGATGAGAATACTTCTTTTTTTTTTTCTTTTTTTTCCGGAGCTGGGGACCGAACCTAGGGCCTTGCGCTTGCTAGGCAAGCGCGCTACTGCTGAGCTAAATCCCCAACCCCGAGAATACTTCTTGATAACCACTATTTACTTTACTTATTTTATGTGCATAACTACTCACATATATAACTGGTGGCATAGAATGTGACAATATATATAGAATGTATGGAAAATATAACCACTTCCTAAGACAGATGTCAAACAACAATCCTCCCTAAAACCACCTGACTCATTACTTTATATTTTGCCTCTCTCTCTCTCTCTCTCTCTCTCTCTCTCTCTCTCTCTCTCTCTCTCTTTCTTCCCCTACTTTTCACTCCCTCCTTCCCTCCATCCCTTCCTTCTTCTTCTCAGATCGTCTGGTCACAGCTCATTTTATTTGTGTCCATGCATGGTTATGTCCTGTCTCTAATACAATTGCCATTGAAAAAAGTATGAACTACTGGAGAAGAGAACCAGCATAGATATTGTGTCAGACATATGATTGATTTCCTGTCAGCTTGACTGCATTAAGGGATTATTATTTCTGGGTGTGTCTGTGCGGATGTTTCTGCTAGACATTAGCATAGATTGATCGAATAAGGGAAGGTAACTCACACCAATGTGGATATTCAGCTACCAGTCTATTCATTCAGCTTCTATTTTGTTTAGTAGAACCAAAGACAGAAGATGGAGAAATTCTACCCCCTTTGAACCTCTACCTTCTGACTTTTAGTACCAGCATTATTAAATTCCAGTGCCTTCAACTTGCACAAAATGAAAACCACTAGTTTTTGTGGGTCTCTACATTCCAGATGTCAGATGATGGGATTCAGTCATTCTCAAAAATGGTGTCATGCCAATCCTTAGAAATTAATCTACATCTATTTATCTACATATGAATGATTGACCCTTATTCTCTGGCACAGATTTAATCTTATTTACTCTGTGGTTTCATCCTTAAACTGTGTCTAGGTTTTATGTTTAAATGAGTTAAGACCATTTAAATACGAATCCAAGGTCAGATAATTATCCAACAGTAGAACCAAGAATTGATTCAGACTCTTCTGACTCTGAAAGCCAGTATCTTGTCTCAGTATCAGATGATAAAGAAAACTATGTTTATAGTACATAAATTCTCTTTTTCAGTACACTAGAAAGAAACTGAGTACTTTACTCAGTCTCATAACTATATGTTCATTTATCTCTAGACTAAATGCCATTTGCTGTCAGGGATTATGTCTTATTTAGCAGATAGCTCTGGTTTTTGGCATGGTCACTGAGATCAAGAAGTTGCTGCTTTTGTTTAATAAATGTGAAGGAGATAAAGTAAAGTTTACCGGGAAAGTTTGTTTTACATTCTTTTAGACTAATGATATAAAGTGTGATGGCAAGATGACTGCTGCAGCCAGGAGTGGCCCTGGGAGTTTGTAATAAATTCTCAAGATCTAGCTCGAAATTCTGGGGATACGGCCCCAATATGAATTTTACTAAAAGCATTCCACATGATTCTGACTCACTAAATGCTAATAATTCCTGTTTTAAGATAAAGATGAGGAACTGAACTGATCCCACAGCTCCCTACACCCAAATTCTGGGGGGAAGGGGAAGAACTGAATTTTCAGAGGGTAGACAAACCTGAGACCTAATAGAAGAAAAAGTGGGGAAGAGTCTTGATCACATGGGCATAGGGGGACTTTTCCTGAACAAAACACCAATGACTTATGCTCTAAGATCAAGAATTGACAAATGGAACCACATAAAATGGCAAAGCTTCTGTAAGGCAAAGGACACTGTTGTTAGGACAAAACGGCAACCAACAGATTGGGAAAAGATCTTTACCAATCTAACATCTGATAGAGAGCTAATATCCAAAATAGACAAAGAACTCAAGAAGTTACACTCTAGAAAACTGAATAACCCTATTAAAATGGGGTACAGTGCTAAACAAAGCATTCTCAGCTGAGGAATATCGAATGGCTGAGAAGTACCTAAAGAAATTTTCAACATCCTTAGTCATCAGGGAAATGCAAATCAAAACAACCCTGAGATTCTACCTCATACCAGTCAGAATGGCTAAGATCAAAACTCAGGTGACAACAGATGCTGACCAGGATGTGGAGAGAGAGGAATATTCCTCCATTGTTGGTGGGAGTGCAAGCCAGTACAAACACTGTGGAAATCAGTCTGGAGGTTCCTCAGAAAATTGGACATTGCACTATCTGAGAACCCACCCTTTCCTGGGCATATACCCAAAAGATGTTCCAACATACAACTTAGACATATGCTCCATTATGTTCATAGCAGCTTTATTTATAATAGTCAGAAGGTGGAAAGAACCCAGATGTCCTTTAACAGAGGAATGGGTACAGAAAATGTGGTACATCTACACAATCACATGTAGCTCAAGAAGAAGGAAGACCAAAGTGTAGATGCTTCACTCCTTCTTAAAGTGGGGAACAAAAATATTTATAGGAGGGGATATGGAAGCAATGTTTGGAGCAGAGCCTGAAGTAATGGCCATTCAGAGAGCCTGCCCTACATGAGTATACTGTATATATATGCGTGCGTGCGTGCGTGTGTGTGTGTGTGTGTGTGTGTGTGTGTGTGTGTGTGTGTGTGTGTGTGTATTCACCAAAATTTGGTAATATTGATTAAGTTAAGAAGTACATGGTGACAGGAGCAGGATATAGCTTTCTCCTGAGAGGCACAGCCAGAGCATGTCAAATACAGAGGCAAATGCTAGCAGCAAACTATTGAACTGATACCGGGATCCCCATTGGAGAAATTGGAAAAAGGATTGAAAAACAATCCCATAAGAAAAACAATACCAAGCAACCAGAGCTCCCAGGGACTAAACCACTACCCAAAAACTATACATGAACTGACCCATGGCTCCAGTTGCATGTGTAGCAGAGGTTGGCCTTGTTGGGCACCAATGAGAGGAGAAGCCCTTGGTCCTGCCAAGGTTGGATCCCCAATACACAGGAATGTCGGGGGGCAGTTAAGTGGGGTGGATGGAGAGGGGAACACCCTTATAGAAGAAGGGGAAGGGGATAGGATAGGTTGCTTATGCCTGGGAAACCAGGAAAGGGAATAACATTTGAAATGTAAATAAAAAAAAAACTATCCATTAAAAGAAAAAAAAAAGGAAAAGAAAGATAAAGATCAGCTTTACTAAACGGAATTAACACAAACCCAGTTTCTTTCTAGTCTTTCAAACCTCACTATTGTCTCCCAATTGAAGGAAGTTTAAGAGAGATTCGCCTAAGACTTCTCTTGAAGAGGTCTACTAGCTGTGCCTCATTGTCACAGCCTCCCACACATTTTCATGCCAGTGCCCTCTGTCTTTCTACACAACGTTATGCCTATGGCAGAAACTATTACAAAGGGGTCTTCCTTGGTGCTGGCGCTACTTTCTACTCCTCGTGATTTCTGCATCTAGGGAACTGTCTGGTTGAGAGAGCCCTGATATTTTATCCACACTTCTGATCATATTGCCCAGACCTACAATTTACCTACTACTATGGTGAGAAAGAAAAGCTGGCAGCAATCTTTCAGATACCACCGAATATCCTCTTTGCATTTTAAAATCCTCTGCTGCCTGTTAAACTTGTTTCCTATCAGGACCTGGATTCTTGGAAAGACCATCTTCTTCTAATAACAGTTAAAACTGGAACAATGCCCCAGACAGTCTACGATTCATTTAATTGCTGTTTTTATAGTGGAGGTCCCAAAATAATCATTTTCAACAGTCCCCTTGCCTGACCAATCAGCCCAGGAATCTTAGATTGTCTTGGAGGGGTATCAACTTTGAGGTGGGAGGTGAGACAGGATTTCTCTGTGTTAGCTCTGTATTTCCTAGAATTCACTACGTAGACCAGGCTTGCCTCAAACTATTCATGAACAACTTAGCATGCCTTCAACTTTGTCCTCACTGAAAAGAAGCATATGCCTTCTTAAAATCATCCTTTACATAGCTCAAGAAGTACCAATATGTCCATATGCTCCCACTTGATTTCTCCACTTTGTCTTCCCACAATTCCTGGCTCTACTAGTCAAGTTATTTTCTGTTACCTACAAGTGTCCATGTCAGAGGATTCATTGATGACAGCCCAAGGCATTAGCACTATGGTTCTGGAATTAAAAGCTTTCCTCCTGAGAAACAAATCTGTCCTTATCTCTTCAATAAATTGAGAGCATTTGCAAGGCATTTGATGTTACAAAGCGCTGTTGCAATCCTTCCAAGGCAGATCCAGTACTGATATAAGATAAGGAAAAATCTTCATAAATGGCATAAATGTGCAGTGACTACCAAGAACTTCCTAGAAGCTTTTCTTTGTGAGCTTGACTATTCCTACCTCAGGATCATTTTATTGATTTTCAGAACATTCTTCATGGAATTTAAAGCTTGGAGGGATGCAGAATAGCACATAATCCTCCCCACATCCCTATAGACATGCTGTGGGTGCACCTGATAGAAAGATTACAATGGAAGCAAATTACTAAAAATCAAGAGCATGCAGAGGTTGAATGCTATTGATAAGAACCAAAGGTACTGAACACAATAAATAAACCAGAATAAGACTGCTGATACAACTTGTCCATGTGTATGGTTTCCTGCTGCTTCAGGATTATTGGTTTGGGCAAATTAAAAAGCTCACTCACATTGTAAGGTAATACTCTGTGTTACCTCAATATTACCCTGTTCCAATGGCTTCCTAGGTTTAGAGATTGTATTAGTTAGGGTTTTGCTGATACCATGACCAAGGCAACTCCTATAAGGACAACATTTAATTGGAGCAGGCTTACAGGTTCAGAGATTCAGTCTATTATCATCCAGGTAGGAGCATGGCAGCATCCAGGAAGGCATGGTGTAGGAAGAGCTGAGAGTTCTGCATCTTCACCTGAAGGCTACAGGTAAAAGATTAGCTTCCAGGCAGCTAGAAAGAGTGCCTTAAAGCCCACGCCTTAGCAACACACTTTCTTCCACAAGGCCATACCTATTACAACAAAGCTATACTTCCAAATAGTGTCACTCCTTGGGACAAACATATTTAAACTACCATGTTCCACTCCCTGGTCCCCATAGGCTTGTTCACACATATGTGTCTCTGGGGGCCACACCTACCCACAGTATAAGGAAAAAAAATTAGTTCAATTTCAAGAATCCACATAGTCTATAGCAGTCTCAAAAATGTTAAAAGCCCAAAGTTCAAAGTCTCTTCTGAGAGTCATTCCATCACTTAACTATAATCCCTTATAAAGTCAAAATCAAAAATGAGATCACATCCCCTAAATATCACAAGATATATACTACCACAAAATGTCATAGTGAGTAAATATTGGAACAAACAACCAGCTGGGCAAGCTCCAAACTCAGAATCTCCCTGTCTGATGTCAAAATGCTCCTCAGATATAAAATTCCTTTCAGCTTTACTGATTGCAATCCAATTCTTTTTCTTGAGCTGATTCTATTCCATGCCATCAGCCAGCATCCCACTGCTCTAGCATCTGTAATATCTTGGAGTATCCAAGGTGACCTCAACCTTACATCTTCTTGTTCCAATGTCTGGGATCCACATGTGATCTGCAGGCCTCCTCCACAGGGCTTGGGTCACATCTACAGCTCAGCCTTCTGTAGCACTCTAGACTCCAGTTCACTCCACTGCTGCTTTTCTTGATGATCATCCTATGGTACTGTCATCTCCAAATACAGTGGGGTCTTCCGCTTCCACTAGGCTTTACCAATGGCCTCTCAGGCTCTCTTGATGGTGACAAGCCTCAACTTCTTTCCATGGCCAGTACCTTCAAAACCAGTACCACTTGAGCGATTCCTATACATTACCAAGTCCAGCTGTAGCACAAGGTACAACCTTAGTTATCTCTGGATCACAGTTTCTTTGCACTCTCAGAAAACACTTCCCAGAAGTGTTCACCTCAGTGATGCTGGTCTCTTCTTAATCATCGCTAATTTCTTAGCTTCAGCCAACCAGCATCAATTATCCCAGTAGTTACTACTACTCTAAAGCCAGAGCCACATAGTCAAAGCTGCCAAGTTCTACTGTTTGTTGGGGCTGAAACATGCCCCCTCTTCCTTATTCTATTACCAACTTTCTGTTTTCCAACTCCTTCCCTGCCTAAGCTTGGCTTGGCAATTTCTTAGAACTTACTCTGTAGATTGATCTTGAACTCAGAGACCTCCATGGCTCTGTCTCCTGAATGCTGAGATTAAAGGTGTTTACCACCATGCCTAGAGTTAAATTTTTATTCACCTAGAACTTTGTTCTGCTCAGCTTGGACTAGAATTCGAAGATCTGCTTGGCTTTCTTTCCTGGAGTTAAAGGTGTATACCAGTATGGCTAGGCCTAAGCTTTTCATGGCACTGTTCCTCAAGATCTGGATCAAAAGCCTATGTCTTTTTTTTTCCTGGATTTTAATTCATTCCAGATTAAAAGTCCAAGTTAAAACAATAACCTAATATAACTGTTCCTTGTGCTATGGCAAACACATAAACAATAAGCTTAGCAGGGTGGGATCTTGCCACAACCTCACCATCTTAATCAGTTTATCTCCTTGAACACAAGATTCAGCTCCATATCACTTCCTGGTGCCCACTTATTACTTGAATCACAGATTTTATATTTTTTTCCTTTTTTATCTTGCTGTGTTTGTTCAAAATGCTCCTCATGAGATTTAAACCAGATAATGAAAACTCTGTTGGGATTTTTTGAGACTTCCTTTGTCAAGGAAATGAAATCTCTTTACCTTAGCTTCAGGTGGCCTCTTCAGACAAGGACAAAAACCAACCACATTCTTCAGCAAATAGCATAAGAACAGTCTCTTGGCTACTTATTAAAATTCTTCTCCTTTGACATTTCCAGAACCAGGCTTCCACAGTTCAAAACACTGTCAGCAACAACATCTTCCATATTTCTACTAAGATAGTCCATTAATCCCCACTTAAAGCATTCCACTGTTTTTCAAATCCAAAGTTCCCAAATCCACATGATTCGAAACAAAAAAATAGTCAGGCCTTTTACAACAATATACCATTCCTGGTACGAACTACTGACTTAGTAGTAAAGTAGTCAGCTTTACTACTGTAAACAGTGCACCATGACCAAGGCAACTTTTAATAAGGACTGGCCCACAGGTTCAGAGGTTCAGTCCATTATCATCTACAAATTAGCATGGCAACATCCAGAAATACATGGTACAGGAGTGGGTGAGAGTTCTACAACTTCATTTGAAGGCTGCTAGGAGAAGGCTGCTTCCTAACAGCTAGGAAGAGTGTCTTAAAGCACAAGCCCTCAGTGAGACACTTCATCCAACATGTCCATAAAACCACACCTCCAAATAGTGCCACTTTCTGGGCCAAGCATATACAAACCACCACAGTGTTCACCTTGCTTTTCAGAAATGGTATCTAATGGTCTACTCTCAGTATCTCTGGAATACCAATGAGTTCTGGGATCAGACAAGTGCATTTATAAATATCTGCTACTCTTGACCTCAGGCCATTGGTCAAGTCACCTAACACCATTCAATCTCAAATTCCTGACCTCCCAAGTGATTATAAGAATAAATGTCACATCCCTCTTAGGAAGACAAAAATACATAAAATCAGTACATTGCTGAAAAACACTATGAGTTATATTAAATTGTAGGTGAAACATTTCCTGCTGTAGTACCCATTCCTAAATCTGTGGGCATCTTCATCCTGACTCTCATTTTCTAAGTATGCTCTTTCCTGTGTCTCCACTCTTGCAGCTTGTTTTCATATTGGTGTTTCTTTTTCTCTCGTATTAAATCCTTGTCATTATTCTTCAGGGTGCTACTGTCCTCACCTCAGTTGGCACCATTTGAGCTTAGAAGTTCTACTATCTCTACCAAGCCCTTTGGAGATTTGGATCTGATTCTATCCACCTGGCACTAGAATTGTTTTTCAATAACCAAGTTTTGCCTCATTTGAGAAAAGAAAGTGAAAATAAGCTGGTGGGAAGAGAGTCAATGATGTTTTTTTATTACAGAGCATACTGGGAATTCTGTTTATTTATTTATTTATTTATTTATTTATTTATTTACTTTGTACACAGATCAGAGCTTCTCTTCCCCTCATTCCTTTCCTGCCAGTCCCTCCCTTTCCCTAAACCACCCCCAAGCACCTCTCCTTTCCTTCTCAAAAAAAGGGGAGGCTTCCCATGGATATCAACCAGCCTTGGCATATCAAGACTAGGCACATCTTTTCCTATTGAGGCTAGACAGAAATCCCAGTTAGGGGAATGTGGTCCAAAGGCAGTCAACAGAGTCAGAGACAGCCCCTGCTTTCACTTTACAAGTTCCACATTTAGACCCACCTACAAAACTGTTACATATGTACAGGGGGACTAGGTCTGTCTCATGATGTTTTCCTATTCCAGCATATACTGGGATTTCTTAGGTTTCAGGAATGAGGGAGGGTCAATGCTTCTTTGCTCAACAAAGCTAAGGAAGTTGGTTTATCCTGGATTAGCATAATTACTAGGACCTTGACCAGAATATCTTATAAGAAAGGAGCTGAGAAAGTTCCTGAAAAATCAAAGTACATCAAGAAAATACACAAAGACAAACATATTCTTCCAAAGCAGGTATCTTGAACTCAGAGTATGAGTGGAGAATCTAGGTTAGAACTTGTGCAATAACCTATCCTCAGGGGACAGAAGATGTCAGGGTGAGTTCACATGAGCAATGGATAAAGGAGGTAATTTTGTTCACAGATAGCTGGGCTTTGGAACTAGAGAGAAACTTTTGTAGTCTTTTCTGTAGCTTTTCTGTGTCAGTGCACCTGTAGGAATGAGCCTCTTCACTGCAAATTATGAGTTTTTAAAATATTCCCACATCTTAGCTTAATAATTTTCTCTGTCCCAAATTATGCCATATTAAGGTGTTTGAAGGTCCTAGTACAAAGCAATGGGAAAGGTGAATAGAAGTATTAATGGCACCATTGTGTTACAGTCTAAGTAAGAAGACCAGGATGTAAAGGCAAGCTCTAACACGCACCATATGAATGACAGGGGTATAAATCCTTTTCTCTCGTATAGAATCATACTAATGCCCACAATATTTGATTAAATGGAGTAATGAATGGAAATAATAATAATAATAATAAGGCTAACATAATTTATATTTTATTGTGTTTTAGCTGAAATAGGTTTATATTGCTCTTCCCCTCCCTTTCCTCCATTCAGACTCTCTCATCTACTCTAAACTCAATCCCTTTCCTTGTCCCGCCCTTGTTTGCCTCTCGGAGGTTGAGGTATAGACCTTTATTGCTGCAGACACTGCACACTTCGAACAAAGGACTCAGATCAACCTGGATCTGACATGAAAGTTGTTTGCTTTTGATCTAGCTTCCACGGTTCCAGAAAATACTATGCAAGCTGCCAAGAAAGGGAAGCAATTTAACAGTCTTCCCTAGCTATAATAACCAGTAACCACACAATGGCAAGTATGGGAAAATATACTCAAAGGTGCAAGAAGTGGTGCTTACATGTCATTGACAATCAACAACTATTTAATTGAACAGAGCTATTATTGGAAGGCCCACGCAACAAGAGAGAAATCATACCTGGTAATGAAAATCTAGATGATTTGTAGAGGCCAGTGAGACTACAGAACTTAGAAAAGAATCAGTACTACTTTACTAGTCCAGCAAAATTCCTTACCATAGTCCAAATTTTATACTTATATCCATAGATAATTGTAGTTACTACCCCTCATCAAAGATGTTTCTTTGATGACCATGACAGAAAATCACTTCTGACATACAGTACAGAGATCAACAGATCATGGGAAAATCAGCCTATAGCAATGTACCTAAAGCAAAGTTCATGAATCTATGCCTTTGGGAACAGAAGAGAATGCAGAAGGATTCTAAGAGCCAAAATAACTCGAAGTCTGCTATGAAGCAGACTTTCTTAGAAATGACTGAATAAACAAAACCAGAACAAGGGTAATATCAATGGGCATATTAATGTGGTAGGGAATAATTTCATGACGTCTCACATCTAGACAAAGAACTACGATGAACTTAATGACGCTGTGTAAGAAATAATTAGTCTCTGTAAAGGATGAACTCCATTATTGTCCAGTGTAGAGTGGTCAGCCCTGAAACCATCTAACAATCTACAAAGAAAAGACAAAAGCAGATTTTGAAAGTTACACACACACACGCACGCGCGCGCGCGCGCGCAAACACACACACACACACACACACACACACACACACAGGTAGTAATAAAATTCTGAAATGCTTCTGTCCTCAACATATTTCTACCTGTAGTCTGTGGATAGAAGATTGATCTGAGTTATTATGTGTTACTCATCTTCAAATCACATTTCAGGTCTCTTCACCATGAAAAGAAATTGAGTTCAGTTCCATGGGCAATAAAAAGTAACAAAATGTGATTCATAGCCCAAGGAATTTATGAATGGATATGAGAGATATGAGGAATGATGGTCATAGCTAATGTCCTCTAAAATTCTGTACCATTGGATGTTAAAAGGTTACTTGTATTTATTTAGTATCTTCTTTGTCCTAAGGCATCTTTCAAAGTTAAAAAAAATGTCTTTATAATACTTCCAACTACACTGTGTGGTAGGTTTCTAATTATCTACATTTAATCATTGTGAGAATTGATGCTCAGAGGGGCTAAATAAGTTTCCAAGAAGCCAACTCATAGACAATAAAGGGGATTTTAAGTAGCCTGATTCTTAAGTTATATATTTTCTAAAAACTTTTATTAACTGTAAAGAGAGTGGCAGAGACATGTTTGCATTGTCCCTGGGGAGATGAGTTGCTCTACCACTAGTGAACAGAGAAGCAAACCATTTCTCAAGAACCGTAGGGTTCATTGACATATTTTTCTAAACTTGTAACTGTGAAAACAGAAATATAGTTTCTCTCATTATTGCTAGAAATGAATAACGTAGGTTGGAGTGTCTAAGTAACCTCATGTGGGATCATTGATGGCTCTAACTGAGAAACATCTAATGAGACTGTATTGGAAATCTTCCCAGAATATCATCCTGAATAAATGGGTCATGGAAATTTTCAAAACTGTGGCCTCAGAAAATAGAGGATAGATTAAAATATTCAATATTTTGAAATGAAAAAATAAAAGGAACAACTAGGTTAGAAAGCCTAAAGAACACATTCTTACAAATAGAAAGCAATGGCATTTACCTTGATTTCTTCCTCGGAGTTAAATATAAGATGTTATTAAAGGCACAACACACCTATGATACAGGATTTGGAAGAATTAATATAGAACTGACCTTAAAGACTCCTCCCTAAGGACCAGCTCTCATAGTATCCAATGTTCCTATGCAAGAGCCAAGAGAAAAAGCAAACAATAGTCTAATCCTGCCTTAAAGCCTATGCAGCATAACAACATCCAGCACAGCAAAATATACCCCAGGGTGAAATAGCAACAATTGTATCATGGAGGTAACCAATAGCCTTCTAATTAGAAATTAATCCTACTCAGTAAGAGGGAATTGTACCTGGTACTGTATACCTAGGAAACGACCAGTGGCCAGATAGGTCATAGAACCGATTACTGCTACTTTCCTAATCCAGCACCAATTTCTAACTGTATTCTAAAGCATATTCCTGTTCCCACAGATAAGTGAAGCATTCACCATTCATTAAAGGAGCTTCTTTCTGCAGCAGTTGGTGACCACTGTAGAAACCCTCTGCTTATTAAAATATAGAGCAAAACACACCATAGGTTACTGTTTTTGTTACATTTCTATTGCTATAATAGGATATCTATAGAAGAACAATTTTTACTTGATCTTATAGCTTCAGAGGGTTAGAGTCCATGATCATTATGATGGAGGACATAGTGGCAGACAGCTTTGTCACTGTAACGGGCACTAAGAACATAATCTTGAGACAAAACTACAATGCGGAAAGAAAGGCTGGGATGGCAGAGACTTCTGAGAGCCCATTACCAGTAATGCTGCTCTTCCAAAGCCAAACCTCCTAATCCTTATCAAACAGTTCCACCAACTAGGGATCACATATTAAAATAAAGGAGCCTTTAAGGGCCATTTATATTCACAATACCACAAATACCAAGCCAAATTAGTACGTCAACAGTGTAACTCCTATTATTATGGGATATAATAATAAGGCTTAGGGAAAAATCACAGAAGGGAAAGTCTTTTAGAAGTCAGGTGACTAAGATGTCTGCTACATGATAATATCCTCTGTGAATAACAAGGAAGCTCCTGCATAAAATCTAAAAAATGTGGTATCCAAAACAAGACCTTCATAGTTGTAATACCAGTTGACATGGAAACACTGGTTTAAAAAAAATCCCACAAAGCACCACCCCTAGATGAAGCAATTAATGGATATTAAGAAGGAATACTAAGTTCCCTCCAAAGAAGTCCCCTGGTAAGTTACTCAATCCCAAGATGTCAGCACATATAAATAGTAGTTACACTTCATGGACTTGAAAGATGTATTCACACACACACACACACACACACATACACACAAACACACATACACACAAACACATGCATACACACTGCATATGACATAATAATTTTTAAAAAAGAGGTCATGAATTATATAAAGAGATTGCAGACATGGAAGAGTTGAACGGGAAAGAGGAAGAAATAAAAAGGATGTAAATACAGTAAGCATGTAGGAAATTCGGTAAAAAAAATTTAAATGAAACAAAAAATAAATAAAAGGCAAGGAAGAAAATAATTACATTGCAAAGTTAATTCATATTCACAAATTCTGCTAAGTTTTTCATGGATTGGGTCTTAAGCCAAAGATCCTGAGATGGGATTGAACACAGAGAAAGAAAGTCAGTCAGTAGCTGTAACACTTTGTTGTGATGCAATGAGGATATGGTCATAATGATGTCAGGGTTAACATTGGAGATGGCTTCCTTGACAGAGAAGCCCACATAGAAGAAAGTAGAGCTAAGGGTAGGAAGACAGTTCCAAATCTCAGATATTGATAGAACTACTCACACTTAAATTACATCAGAAATCAAGCCCATCCCTAGACTCTATTGCTGTGCAAGTCATTATATATTTTTCTTTGAGTTATTTTGTACTGGAGTTATCTTCAGTCATAACTAAAAGCCCTAATATGGAAAGGAGCTCCTGCTGAATCTCCAGTAGTAAAGATAAAAGCAGGCAGAGGGGAGATGCTCGGAGTTATAAGAATGAGTGAAATAGCCTGCTCATCCTCATAAACAGTCAAGAACAGCAACACACAAAACTACAATAAACTCTTTCATCCTTCCTTCATTTATTTTACATGATTGATCTTGTCTCATGTAAAATGCACTTGTATGTGTTTCTAGCATACAGGGAAGAATGTGTCTTTTATTCAATTATCTTTCTATATTTCATATTTATTTCAAGTATTCTACAAAGAATACATAATTTTTTCATCACAAACCCAGTCCACCTCCCTCCCATTTGCTTCATAATGGAAGTTTGATATACATTCCAATTGATTACCTTTATGCACACACACACACACACACACACACACACACATATACACCTCTTAAATAGATACGTATAACCTTCTCAAGTTGTTACAGTTTTACTTATATGTATTTTTATTTAGGGCTGACCATTTTGTATTAAGTAACCAATCAGTATGCTCTTCCCTGGGAAAGATTACTTATGCTTCCAGTATTTTTGAGTTTCCTGTTGTTTCTCATCTGGGGTTGAGGACTCCTGAACTTTCTCCTATACAAGTTAGCTTGCCTGTTGTTGTCCTCCTTGTTCTGCTTATGTTCAGACAGTCATTCTGATAAGACTTTATAGGTGTAGCTTCCTACATTTGTAGGATACACAATCTCACAGGCAACTCCCTGTTTCTCTGGCTCTGACATTCATCTTTCCCCTCTTTTCACAATGATCCTTAGAGGGAAACCATGCCTAGTACTGGAAACTTAAGGAACTAGCCAGGCTAGAGATTTCATGATTTGGTGGGGAAACCTACAATGACCACGCTATTAAATCAGTATCATCTCTAACTATACTCAAAAATTTTCCTTATTATTCACAGGTATGTGTACTTTTAATCCCTCATCAAATGAAATTCTCTTTATCATAGGTAGAAACAACTAGGAAAAACATAGCCAATCAAAATACACAGTATTGAGCCCACTATGCATGATTTGTTAATTATGTAAATGCTTGGGTTTTTTTTTTTTTTTAACTTTTTGCTTGATTTTTGTATTTATTTGTGGTTGGATTGAAGCCAGAACCTTGCACATTCTAGGCAAATGTTCTACACCAAACTAATTTCAAAGCTCATGCTCTGTTCTTCTAATAATATTGCTAAGGCTATATCGCAATTTAGGAGCATTAACATTCATCTATATTTTCATGAGAATGTATTTTTACTGCAATACTGCCATTAAAACTTCAAAAGCATTTATACAGTTCATTACCTAAGAATTCGGTGTAAGTCTGATAAGGTACTGGGTTCAATACCTGGAGGCAAAGGATCAAGGTAAGAAAGAGGGGAGATATATCTATGGAGGAAGATCAGTTTATTTATATCCATAGATATGTAGACATCAAAATAATCTTTTAGAATATTGTGTCATTCTCATAAGCAACAGTCACTCCCCATATCTCTACCTGTCCCTAGGAAGAAATAGGCTAGTGTTTATGTATTTGCCTAGTTATATTTCATACACATGAAAACATGTGTTTTGTGATGAGCTTTTTCTTCTTAGTATAATGATATCAATTTTTTTCCCTTGTTATAATAGGTCATCAAGTTTGTGGATATGCCATATTCTTTTTATTCACTGAATGCCTAGTTTAAATGCATTTCAAGTATTTTCACATTTCCTATCTTAATTCCTTAACAGTTTCATCTGTATGTGTTTTTTGCAGGTGATGTGATTTGATGTGTGTGTGCTCGCACGTGCACACACTTTGATCTTAGTCACCCTTTAACTACTTATCCTCCATTTGTTTTGCTGAATCTCTTCTGTTCTTCTAGTCCCCATTGTCCTGCCTTGTGGTTTGCAGTGTACTCCACTGCACGTAATTAGGGTTGTTTCCATAAGCATGATTGGGGAGTTATTCACAGGAGCGTGGACATTTTACCACTGGATGAGAAATAAGACTCACCCCTTCTTGGCAGCCATTAACTACCCATAGCTCCCAGGAAGGCATGGAGCTCCCTGAGGTCCTACAAACTCATGGAGTAGTTATTGATATAATCTCCACAGGAATACAACAACCACGTCATATCTAGAAGACAAAATTTTGTAGCGACCTTAGAGTAAGTAATGGGGATGTCCCACTTAAGGTTGAGCAACCAACAGTCACTTATTCTCCACACACTGACCAGCTACAAGTCACTGCATTAATTAATTGCCATTGCAAACAGAAGCTTCTCTGACCAAGGAAGATTGAGCTTAACATTAACTAGACAGATCATCAGTGCCTTCCTGAATTCGAAAATTGGTAGTATCACTCTTCCTGCTGAGTCAGTCTTAGGATGGTCTTAATCCTTATACTATGTGGGTCTCACCCAGGGGCCATATTTCACAAATAGAATCTGTCCGGGTCATACCTGAGTCCACTGCTCATGAGTTCCATTGGAAAGTATTGGGCCTCTCCCTTTCTGGCCCTTGCCTAAGTCCCAAATGCTGCTTGATGTTCCAGACTGGATTCAAGGTTTTACTTCCTAGTCTCAAATCATTCTCTTTGGCAGGTTTCAGCGTAGTCCCTTATCTCGGGCCTAGTTTCCTGAGAGCATCCTTCACAAATTCTCAGGCTGTTGACCCGCTGTAGCAGCAGAATCTGTTTTGGAAAGGCGTCTTCTTCTATCGTGCTGTTAGCAAGTACTGAGCACTAAGGCCCAGGGGGAGAGTTATTCTCAGCGTCTCCTTCTGTTCATTCTGTGGCTGTTCTGAATGTGCCCACTCTCTATCTGTTAACAGTGTTTCCTGCTTTCCTGTGAGCACTTTTCCAAAGACCATTTCCTGAAGGCTCTACCAGATCTTGCCTGGCATTCTCCTCCATCTCTGACATCCCCATAGTCTGCGTATACCTCTACTCACAAGTGAAACAGTGATAAACAAAACTCAGGCCAAAGGATTTGGACTAGACTCAAGTGGTAGCACAGGGTTGTGATGAGATATTGTGAAGAACATGAAGTACCTGGGAAAGCAAGCAGTCTTCCTATGATGGGGCTGAAACTCTAAGATCCATTCTCCAGAGAATAGCTGTGCTGATGAACAGAAGGGGAAGTCCCAACATTCCTATTCTGGTAGGAACTGACGCATATGCTTAATCTTGAGTCTTTTGAAAATATGAGCTAAACCTCATATACTTTTTGATGTTAGCAGATAAATTGATGTGCACCCCCAAAGTTCTTGAATTGAGTAATAAAATTATTTAAGAGCATCCTTAAAAGGAAGTTCAAGCAATGTTTTCTTTAAAAAAAACAGCTCTATAGCAATCACCTCAAAGAGGAATATAGAGAAAATGAAAAAGGAATATTACACCGTTTGTAATTAGCCATATGTCCAAATAGGTTGATTAAAGGAAAAGCCAAAGAAATCCCAGTCTCTTTAGGAATGCATGGTTAGTCTAGGGCCACTGTGGAAAGGAAAGAAATAGTAAAGAGGAAAAGTAGTTATACTTCTCTGAGTAGTCTGGATCAGGCAGGAGGAACCCCTCTGCATGGCAGTGGTTCATTATGTGACCTCCTACTTTACACTTTCTTGGCATTATAAATGATGCTTTTTTAAGCATCTGAGTTCAAGTATTTGCATGAATATGTGTTTCCATTTCTCTGTGTATATAAGATGAAATTGCTGGGTATTTGGTAGCCATAAGTTACCATGTGGAATCACAGCCAAAATAGACAACTGATATTATGAAATGTAATTTAATATAAGTTTCGTTTTCCTTTCAGGGCCAGTTTAGTTCTGCTAGTGAGGTTTCCTACTGATTTATTTACTGACTCTTAGTTATTCAATCATGACTCTTGAATGGCTGTTTGGAATAGGAGGGTCCATCATCTCAATCATTTTCCAGCCTTGATATATATATATATATATATATATATATATATATATATATATATATATATATATATATATATATATAGAGAGAGAGAGAGAGAGAGAGAGAGAAATGACACCAAATTAGAGACTCTATGGAACCTGCTATTGCTCCTTTGATGTGCAACTTTAATTGTTTCCTGTAAATTTTATCTGTGTCAATATCCATGAACTCTTTTTTCTTTTTTAAGGTTTATTTATTTATTTTTTGTATACAAGACACTGTAACTATCTTCAGACACACCAGAAGAGGGCATAGGACACCATTATTATGAGCCACCATGTGGCATCTGGGAACTGAACACAGGACCTCTGGAGGAGCAGCCAGTACTCTTAACCACTGAGCCATCTCTCCAGATACAGTGAACTCTTACCTCCACAGTCTCAACTCACTGCAGTTGTACTGGATTCTCCTACACTCTGGCTAGAAAGCTGTTTTCTAGAAAGGAGCTCTGAAATCCTTAGAAGTTAGCTTGGTATCCAGAGCCATTACTAACTTCTTGTCTTTTTTCCCTTCTGGCAGATGCTGTACTCCTCATTGTCTAGTTTCACAGTAGTGAAATACTTCATTCATTTTGTTTCATTGCTTACAGAAGGTTACATTTACTCTATCATTGAAAATGTTCCCACTATGTCCTGAGATGAATTCTACAGGTAATTTTAATAATATATCTAGATATCCCTTCTCTTTGTCTCCATTTTGTAATTATGGTATAAATTTATTAGTCATTGGAAGGTATACCACTGTGAACCAGATGATTATCTGTAAAGGGTCATACTGGGAGTTAGAAGGTTTTCCAGTAGGATGCAACGAGTGAGTTTCATTGATTCCAGTGACTGTGCCTTCTTACTATTTAATAGCCATTTGTTTTTAGAGTTATTTGCTTTTGCCTTAATAAGCAAATAACTGAATAGTATTCCATTGTGTCCATACTACCCATAACCATTCATTGTTGAAAAGATATTTGGTTTTTTTTCATTTCTCAGCACAGAATAGAGGGACAATGAATTTGACTGAGCAAGAATCATTAAAGAAAAACGATGTGGAATCCTTTGAGGGTCTGTTCAGCTAATAGAGCTAGGTTATGTGATAGATTTAGATATTTAGATATTGAGGAATTCCCATATGATTTTCCAGAATGGCTGCAACAATGATTCCAAATAATATAGGCAATTACCTTGTTCCTTAGTTACTTTCATGAACTTGAGGTCCTATTCTTGAAGACAACACACACACACACACACACACACACACACACACACACACACACACACACACACACACACACACACACACACACAGTAACTGAGCTGGTACTAACCTCGGAGCCTCTTCCTTCTGGATTAGCTCTCAAAGTATAAAAGCTACTGAAGGAGAAAAGTAAGTCAAAGGAAAACTAACTATCCACAGCTGGAGAAGTCATAGATACTAGAGGAGAAATTACTACTGCAAAATTCCTGAATCAATATAACTTCTATCTGTATTATAAATATTTACTCTTATATCTCCAAAGATTAGTGGGGTTGCTCTCTGTCTTCACTCACCAAAGAGGCTTCTTCTTGAGGCATATAGAGGCTACTACAGAGATCAATGATTTCTTCTAATGCAGAAAATATACCACCTGTGATACACAGCTGTGGTTAGAACATCTACCATACTTATAATTAACTGTAATGCCTACAGGAGAAGAGATCATGGATTATGGAGAAGTTGTAGTGGATATACTAAGGTGAGTGTCTAAATATAGTATACCTGTGTATGAAATTCTCAGAAACATTTACAAATGAAAATACACAATTATAATCGTAATGAGATACTATTTCTTGCTTGTTTGAATAGCTATTCTATAAAAAAATGAGTGGGCAAAACTATGAATAAATGGAAATCTTGCACATTGCTGTTAACGATATACGTTTTTCTAGTTTTAATAACTAAATGATATTGATGGATCCTCAAACATGACACATTGTAATGTAAAGACACTTTAATGGTGTCTCAGAAGATTAAATACAATTTATCATTTTATCATGCAACCCCAATCCAATTTATCTACTCATAAGATTTGAAAAAGTTTTATAAATATGTGAATATATGCACGTGAATGTTCATAGCAGTCTTAGCCCAAAGATCTAAAACTTAGAAATAATTCAACTTTGTGTGTCAACTAATATTTTCAATATATTAATTTAATGTAAATTTGTCTAGCCAAAAATAAAGCATTAACATATAGTAAAACATGACTGAACAACCTGTAGTTTTTCTAAGTAAACGAAATGAGTCATTACACATTATTATGATTTCATTTTCATGTGCCTTAATTAGTTTAGGCTACTTGAATGAACAACAACATAAGGTGATTTATTCAAAAATTATTTAGTTCTCTATTCAGGCTTGGAGGCACACATCTATAATTGGCCTTTGGAGGTCCAAGAAAGAGGATAAAAATCTATTCAAGACCAGCCTTGACTACATAGAAATTTCAAGACTACAGTGAGAGATGCTGTATTAAAATTCATTCATTCATCATCACCAGTCTTAAGGCTGAAACTAAATATCTAGGTGTTCTAACATCCTGTGCCCGATGAAAGTCTATTTTCTGGCTTCTCTTAGTGACTTTCTTTGTGTCCTCATGTGGCAGAGCAAAGGCAGAACATGACTCTAAGGGTATTCATCACATTTCTGAGGAGTGGACCTTCATGATTTATCTAACACCTCACCTTTGAGCATGTACTTCTCAGCTTTCTCTCTTTCTACCATTAAACTGAAGTATAGGTCCTAAACACAAAATCAGAAAAGCATAAGCATTTATCCATATGAATAATAAATGGAGAATGGTACATTCACAGAAAAAAGGAAAAAGGTCAGTTCTTGGCATGGGGTAGGAGAAGAGGTGGTTGGAAAATGGCTTGTTAATGAGCACTAGATTTCTCATTTGGATAATTACAATGTGTAGAGTGACTATAGATGGTTATTGTACAGCACTATAAGTGCACTGAATTGCTTAGCTTAAAATGTTAAGAATTATATTAGGTAAATTTTGTTTCATTTAATACAAAGAAGCTTCACACCTTCCCTCAAATCATAGGATCTCTTAGTCTTGAATATACTTATTTTGCATATATTTATAATAAAATATTTTGAAATGTGCAAAATACGCTTCACACCATGTAATCACACATATATGATCTATATAAAAACAAGTGGGTTGATACCATTTTCTTTTTTTTTTTAATCTTTATTTAACTTGAGTATTTCTTATTTACATTTCAATTGTTATTCCCCTTCCCGGTTTCCGGGTCAACATCCCTCTAACCCCTCCCTCTCCCCTTCTATATAGGCTTCCCCTCCTCACCCTCCCCCCATTACCACGCTCCCCACAACAATCAAGTTCACTGGGGTTCAGTCTTGGCAGGACCAAGGGCTTCCCCTTCCACTGGTGATCTTACTAGGATATTCATTGCTACCTATGAGTCCAGGGTCAGTCCATGTATAGTCTTTGGGTAGTGGCTTAGTCCCTGGAAGCTCTGGTTGGTTGGCATTGTTGTTCATATGGGGTCTCAAGCCCCTTCAAGCTCTTCCAGACCTTTCTCTGATTCCTTCAACAGGGGTCCCGATCTCAGTTCAGTGGATTGCTGCTGGCATTCGCCTATGTATTTGCTGTAATCTGGCTGTGTCTCTCAGGAGAGATCTACATCCGGTTCCTGTAGGCCTGCACTTCTTTGCTTCATCCATCTTATCTAGTTTGGTGGCTGTATTTGTATGGGCCACATGTGGGGCAGGCTCTGAATGGATACCATTTTCTTTATCCCAGTCACAAATTACTTCTCTTGTGATATAAGAAACGTAGTGACTTAACGGATGTCATATTTAACAGACCAACCCCTCCAAAAAAGTACAAGTATTGTCATCCTTCTATGGTCCTTTAATATCTACAGTATGAAATGCATAGTTTCTGCACTGCTTTTCCCCATCCTGTCTGTGTTATTTCGGGCTCTCATATGTTACTCAATCACATATATTTGCAAACCCTACATTACCTCTGCAGTTACCCAAATGCAATTGTCAGTATCAAGTTTATCCTTAAGTATATATTGCTTCATGATTATGAAAGCAGTTACATGCTTTCAAGTTTCTGTTAACAGTCCAGTCTACCAGGAGAAGATTTTTTTTCACATATAACCAGGTAGGATAAATGGAAATTTTTCTGTGCTTCCACATCTTTTCCTTCTTTTCTCACTTCCATGTTAATTAGTTAAAACAAACTTCCATATATAATAACAATAGAGTAATTCTGGAAATTATTTTATTGAAACTAGATTTTCTTGTACAATATATTCTGGTTACCCCCCTCCCCCAGGCCTCTATTCTGTCCATTTCCCCAACCACCCAAATTCACACTCACTGTGAAATGGGGAAAAAAAAACATGAAGACATTGTGAAGAAAAATAAGGGAAGAATGAACACAACTGCACTTCATTTTGACAAAGGAGACAAGATGTTAACTATGAAACTGACCCTGACTCTGGAGCACCACGAAAGTCCCAACATATGCAAATATCTTGGACTCCTCAGATCACTGGCTTGCTAAGTATTGACCCAGACACTCTGTGTGAGGGAGAAGGCTGGCCAGGGGATGAACAGTGAATGATTTTGGAGCATACACCACTGGAAAAAGCAGAAAAAGAAAATACAGATTCTAGAGGAAGAGATGGGATACCAGCAATGTGAGGGAGATGAGGATCTAGAGAAGAGGTTGGCTGCCACATGACCCAAGACGGGAAGAGAGAAAGTGGGACACTCTCATCTCATTCCATTGCTGTTACATGCACCATGACTAAATGTAACATAGAAAAGGAAAAGGTTTCTTGCAGGTGACAGGTCAAAGTTCATCACTGAAGACAGTCAGGTCAAGGACCCAATCAAGAATTGGAAGAATAAGCAATATAGGATGAGTTTGTTCAGTAAGAGTGCTAGGGGAGAAGCTTCCATCTTGTAAGCTGGTGGCTGTAGCTGAGACAGCTGTTTACAGAGAGCTGCAAGCCTCTGGGATTGAGTCCTAACATGATCTTGGGGGTAGAAACTGATCCTGAGAAAGACATTTCCTATGCAGGCACACTGACATTGTGGGGCTGGTCCCTGTCACAGGTATGCATGCACTCTCATTCCACACGGAACATACACATAAGGTCAATAGAAGCAAGGGAACATGGCTAGAGTTTATGGTAGACTGGGCTAAAAGTTTAGGAGTAGGGTTACTTTAACAGTAGGGACTCAGATTGCAAGGCTGATGTGCTACCTCTGTCCAGACATTCCTGGGAGCAATGGATGTGAAGCATTGCATAACTGTGAGTATTTGTGTTCCTGAGAGGTGGGAGGGGGATCTAGGAGCATTTTAGGGAAGTCCTAAAGATGGGCCAGTAATGGAACCACCCTTGTGACTATGACCTAACAAGGCAGCCCCTTGGTAATCACACAGCCCACTGCTTGAGCGAGCCAAACAGGCTTACTTGTCAGAGACACTAGAGAGGATAGAATGTTCTCTTGCTGTCTACTGGCTACTAGAGGCTCAGAGTTCAAGAAAGACAACAGGGAAGGCCATGATGGTGTCTGGAGGCACAGGGTTCACTCTTGTCTTTAACACTTGTGGCCATTTTCTGGAACAGGAAAAGACTTGACCAAGGGCAGCCAAGGCCAGGACCACACAGACCAGGTAACCACTCTGTTTTCTATGCCTGTTTGAATCCTTCACCTCAATTTCTCCTCAGGGTCAGAATGCTTCTGCCTGACAAGACCAGAGAGAGTCTCACATCAAGCAGAAAAGATTGTTAAGCTGTTGAACAACCTGGTACCTTCTCTTCAGGAAAGGGACCCCTTCTTTGTCCTTGCCTTTCTGTCCACATACAGAAGATTTGTCACCTCCATACTGTTACTGGGCCTGTTATTCATGACGTAAGTGCCCATCTCCAAGCCCATCTACTCCTGCTGGTTCTGGAAATCAGCTGGTTCTGGAAATCTCTCTCTCTCTCTCTCTCTCTCTCTCTCTCTCTCTCTCTCTCTTCCAGCCTGTTTATTGTGTAGAGATGTCAGAACTCAGCAGCATGAAGTAAGAAACTCTTCTACCAGGGTTGATTAAAGGGAGTCAAATTAAAGGGATTAAAGGTCAAGAGCTGGGACCCTAATGGATCTGTCCTGTACCTTGAAAAAGCATTCTTACTTCTTGCTCAGTATTTCCGAGACCTTGATGAATGCACTTCACCCATATGTAAAGGAGTTTCTAAAATATTGTAACACCTATTATTTCTAGAAGTGTTCAAAGTAGAGATACATGGAAGGCAATCCAGGAGACCATGTGACCACTGAGATGTCTGGACAGAGATGCCTGTGCTCAAACTTTGCACAGTTTATGTAGGTGAACAAACTAGGCTGGAACTTTGCAGGTGACATTTTGCCTGGTCTTCTCTAGGTATGCATGCTTCTGCCCTCATTCTGAAGCAGATTAACAAGTAAAAGTCACCCTCTGCGCCTTCCCCAAAATGTGAATGGACAAAAACCTTGAGGATTTTTGTGAGCCCTCATACCTGTTCCCTCTGAAATATCTGAGAGCCTACTTGAATGTGCTCACACCACACTCTGATCTTATTGTCTGTGTCAATAGGCTTCTGACCCAGTTGCAGAAAGAAGAGGCCAAGGATGAGGAAAATGCAGATCTTGGGAGACATAGATCCTCAGATCCAGAGCTTAAATATTGTAAATTTGCAGGGAGAACAGCCACTCTGAAGCCAGAACCAAATTGTTGCACCAGAGGTGGAGAGCACTAAAAGCACCAGAAAGTTCTCTGACACATGTGTAGCTGCACTCGGATGTGGCAGCAGCAGTCTAGCCAGCACACCTGACAGCAGCTGTGTAACCTGTGTCTCAGGATGCTGATAAATACAGTGTATTTTCATGTATGGCACCATTGCTGCAGTGTGTCTACCTACTTAGAGAATGGCCCTGCTACCCCTCATCCCTTATTTGAGTCTACCTACATCTGCGCTGCAAACAGCACCTGTTCTCCCGCCCTACAGAATCTCCCCTGATTTCAGTCCAGCAGCAGTCCCAGCCCCACAACCAGACGTCCCCTCCCCTGAGAAATAGCCTTTTTACTCCTTCTGATCTTTTCAATGTTGTATTTAAATATTGGTTTCAATAAAATTTTAGTGTTTGTTTTTTATTGTCTATAAAAACAATCTTGTGAGAAAAATATCTTCAACATGTGACTATATTTGAAAAAACATTATTTTAAGATTATTCGAAAGGCTTTTATGATAAAATGGTATGTAAGCGCTTAATAGGTTAAATTTTGATGCTTCTATTATAATGGGTAAAAGAGTTAAATGGCCATTTCTCAAAAGAAGGTATTCCCATGACCAGTGAAGCACACAAAGTAATGTTCAGCATCATTATTTGTCAGTAAAGAAAAAAGTAAACCTGAAGGAGCAGGAGTCAGAGCATGGGTAACCCAGAGACTCACAATAGAATCAATTAGGAATGATCAATGTCAATGAAGTTATTTCTAATATTCAGCTATAGTCCTAGATTGGCAACGAGCCCAATTATAACAGAGGCCTCGCCCAGCAACTGATGGAAACAGATGCAGAGACCCACTCACAAACATTAGGCAGAGCTTGTAGACTCCTGTAGAAGAAATGGAGGAAGTATTATAGGATCTAGATTGCAAGACATAGCAGCAGGGAAAACACTGTAGCCAAAAAAACAACTGACGAAAAAGCTTGTATTATCACGAGGAAACACACACACACACACACACACACACACACAAACACATACAGAGAGAGAGAGAGACAGACAGACAGACAGAGACAGAGACAGACAGATAGAGACAGAGAGAGAGAGAGCAGAGTGCAGAGGAGGCATTCAGAAACATTAACGTGTAGTATGTTCTCCAAGTCTGGTGTTTTCAAGGGTTTTTATCCCCACTCTTTGGGGTGGTCAATGAGGAAAAAATAGACAAAATGGCTGACTGGCCTACACCTTTGGCGGAAAAATGTCCTGAGCAGGCCTTGAACTTGTTCAGGCTTAACAGTAGCACTGGAATCTTGGGGACGAAAATCCTCTCCATACCTCTGTTTTAAACTATGAATCTTTATCGCAGATCAAGAGTTTGAAGAAAAGACAGCCATTTTGGAAGTCCACTATTTTTATTAACTCCATGGCTCCTTTCATGACCTGTCTTGCTAACAGTGAATTTATTTAAGTCTCTCTGTGCCTATAGTGGTTTTTAGTCTCCCATCGTTTCTCTAGCACAGTTAAATTTATTAAGATTAGCCGGGTGTGACCTCTGCCTGAGTCCTGCATATGCTGGTGTAGGGCAGCTATCAAAGTTCCTTTTCTGCTGTTCTTGGTGATATATTGAGCCTCCTAGGTGCTGGGGACCTGAGGATTCTGTTTTCCTTGTACACTGTTCATGTCTTGATAATATCCAAATTAGCAAGCAAACCTGGCCTCTTTAAAGATGCAACCTCTGAACTTAGATGCCCCTATTCCTGTTAACAATAGATTGAATTCACCAGCTAGTCATAAGGATAAAGCAGTGCATGTATTTATTCTGTTTTCCAGAGTCCTAGATTTTAAACTAACCGGTAAGAAGATGAAATCTCAGCACACACACACACACACACACACACACACACACACACAAACAAGCATTTACACAACACACATGTATATATACAAGCACCCATGGTCTTACACACACATGGAGGCATGCACTTTATCTCTCTCTTAGGAAAAACAAGCATATAAAAAGGAAATATAGTTACCACTAGGACACATACACTATTATGTTCATAGCAGCTTTATTCATAATAGTCAAAAGCTAGAAACAACACAGATGTCCCTCAAGCAAAGAATGAATACAAAAATGTGGTTCATTTAGATAACTGAATACTATTTAGCTACTAAAATTGAGGACATCATGAATTTTGCAGGCAAATGAATGGAACTACCAAATATCATATGGAGTGAGGTAACCTAGAACCAAAAGGACATGCATGGTATGTATCCACTAATAAGTGAATATTAGCCAAAATGTACAGACTACCCATGATACAACTCACAGAACCCATGAAGTTTAACAAGAAGAAAGGCCCAACTGAGGATGTTTCAATTCCACTTAGAAGGGGGAACAAAATAATCAAGGGAGGTGGAGGGAGGGAGGAAAGTACCTGTGTGGAAGAGGGGAGGGGAAGGGGAAAGGATAAGATATGGTGAGAGAGAAGAGAAAAGCCCAGAGGGCAAGAAGTATCAATAGATATAGGCAGCTGTGGAGGGTCAGGGTTGTGGGGCATGGTGGGAACTTCTAGAAAGTCTCAGAGACCTGGGCTCCCAGGGCTCAATGGAAAATACCTTAGCCGAATGCTCAACAGTAGAAAATTGTAACCTCAAGGGACCACCTCCTGTGGGCAGACAGGACCCCCAGTAGAGAAATGAGGCCACTCACTCACATACAAAGTTTTTCCTAGAATTGTTCTTCTCCAAGGGAAAAAAAAAAGAAAGAAAGAAAAAAGAAAAGCAAAGAAAGAAAGAAAAGGAAAAAATGCAAGGACAAAAATGAAGCAGAGACTGAAGGGAAGTTGATGCAGTAACTTGCAACTTGGGATCCATCCCATGGGCAGGCACCAAACCTTGGCACTATTACTAATGCCATGTTGTACTTGCAGACAGGAACCTGTGTGGCTGTCCTCTGAGAGGTTCTACCAGAAAATGACTGAGGTAGATGCAGATAATTACAGCCAACCATTGGACTGAGGACAGGGATCCCTATGGAAGAGTTAGGGGAAGAATCATAGGAGTTGGAGCAGAAGGTAACCCCATTAAAAAAGACCAACAGTATCTAGTTACACAGACCTGCCTGAGCTCCCAGAGACTAAGCTACCAACTAAAGAGAATACATGGGCAGATCTGTGACCCTTGGCACATATGTAGTACAGGGCTGCTTGGTCTGGCCTCAGTGGGAGAGGATATGATTCAGTGGAGACCTGATACCTCAGGGAAGGAGGGATGCTGGGTAGGTGAGGTGGGTGTAGGTGCGTGAGATGGGGGTACGGGAAGGGTTTGTGTGTGTGTGTGGTTGGTTGGTGGGAGGATAGGTGAGGGAATGGGGTGTTGGGTAGGTGGGAGGGTTAGGTGGCTAAGGTAAAACCCATTCAGAGGCAAAGGGGAGGCAATATGGGGTGAAGAATTCTGGAATTCTGTGAGGGGGCAATGCATAGGTGGGGACATTTGGAATGTAAATAAATAAAATAATTTAATAAAATGAAAAAGTAATGAAATAAAATAAAGTAAACTAAAATAAAGACATAGTAATAGCCAAGAAAACATACAGGAAATTCATCTAGACACAGACACAGACAAATTCACACACAAAGACATCCCCATAAAGATAAAATGGCAAGGCACAATATGTGCACATATTATGTAGGGGCTATAGAATAAAATAAAAAGTACTCAGAAAAAATTGACGAGATTAAGAACAAAATCCTCCCAACATACCACTTGGATTGTTCTGGATTGGCTGTCTACTTCTGGGCATGAGGCTCATGCTTACATGCTTTGTGTCTGCCATGAGAGTGATGGAGAAGACTACTTTTTGCTTTCAAGAATTTATCTATTGGGGATGGCTTCTAGGATGGGTTGGGGCTGTGTATACTTCTCCTCTCAGCATTTGGAATCCCATCTCACTTCAAACTCTGCAGACTGTGCGTGCTGCCACAGTCTCGCTGAGTTAAGAAGGCCCCGGTACTGTCGGGTCTAACGGGCTTTGTGCTGGTGATTATCTTCCATCCTTTACCTTCCAAAGGATCATGTCTGGGCCATCAACATTAGCATCATATGAGAGCCTGTGACAGACTTCCTAAATCAACCCCTACATGCTTGCAAGTGTCTCAGATGATTAATATGTGTATTTAGGTTTGTAAAACACAGTGCAGACCTCCATGCCATTATAATTCTCTGTTCCATATGAGCACCCAGAGCATAAAGCTTTCGGAGGATAGAAAATATATTTTCTTTATCATTATATAATCACATTCCCAAATGCTCTGAGCTCAGATTTTTTCAGCAGTAAACGTTTTTATAACTAATGGGGAAATGCAGTGTTTTCTGCAACCTCCTTGAAATCTGGGACAAAAAGTTGAGGAGCCTATTAACATATCAAAGCAGACACTGTCCGGGTCTCTGACTGTTTGGTGCTCCTCCCAGCATCACTCCATCCTTGTGGCTCCTCCCAGCATCATTCAGTTCCTGTGGCTCCTCCCAGCTTTCCCAGCATCACTCACTCCCTGTGGCTCCTCCCAGTGTCACTAAATCCCTGTGGTTCCTCCAGCTCTCCCAGCATCCCTCAGTACCTAACACTCCTCCCAGCTCTTTTCACCCTGTTTCCTACCCGAAACCTCTCCCTCCCAAGGACTGGGCTTCCACTTCCCTTCCCCTAGCTTGATTCCTATGTAAAATCCAGCCTGGCCAGACAGATTTCTCTTAACCCACGCCTCCTCTTGATTTGCCCCTCCTTCTCTTCCTCGCCTCCCCCTCTCACCTCTCAAGGTCCAGTTTAGTCTGCAGATCATGTTCAGCTTGGACCCCTTTCTCTGCCTCTTTCTATCTTCTATCTTCTATCTATAATATAATTCTTCTCTGGTCTTTAGGAAAAGTTATTTACTTTTATTTCATCTTTTTTCATTCACTCCTAAGAGGGTTTTACTTTCTCTTTCTTAATTACTCTAGGTCAGTTGACCTTGGAGCTTTCGTCTGTACTACAATTTGTATGTGAGCTGTTCACTAAAGTCATGCATATGTTTCATCCTCGAAGTCTTTTTATTTATTCTGACAAATATTTATTGAGCATTTACTAAGTGCTATGCACTATGTGAAAATACAGTGGTGGCCAATGCAGAGCATGTTCCTACCCCTCAGGGATCTTACAGTCACCAATAATCCCCTAATCAAGGTCTTATTACACACAGAAGCTTTCCTTTAGTAAAGGAAGGAACAGGCTAGAACTCTAGGTCCTGGCACAGACTAGAATAAGCAAGGGCTTGAGGATGCTTAGAAAACAATTGCAGAAAAAAAAAAAACAATTGCAGGGCATGCATGGTTATGGAATTAAGAGGTTGCTTGGAAGCACTTTGTGGGAGACAATCAAGCTTTAGAAACCGAGGACTCAGTAAAGCAGAGACACCAAGCTTAGTAATTGAGGCTGAAAGAACAAAGAGAAATGGTCAAAGATTTTGAAGAAAACAAGTAGAGTGTGGTCCCAAAGCCAGAGGGGACCTGAGTAGCAGTTGTTAGCCATTTCAAGAATAAAACCATGAACATCTCAGTTTGGCCAAAGCCAGGGACTATAACATTGCAGACAAAGTAAGTGCTGTTGACTCTTCAGGTGAGGGGGACAAGGGTGATCATCAAGTACTAACCAGACGAAAAGGGCAAGATGGCTCAGCAATTAAGAAAGAGGCCCTGACCTGAGACTAGGTCAACAGAGAGGATCAGGTGAGAGGGACCAGAAAAAGGCCTGAGGAGGGACAAATGGGGCTTGTGGTGTCAGACTCTGGAGCAAACGTCCTCACTGACAATGTGAGGGGTGTCGGTGTTCAGACATGAATGCTCTAAGGGTAGGCATTCCATTCTTATGGTTTCTATTCTTTAAAGAAGCAAAAGGCAAATTCTAAAGGTAAAGAACACTTGAAAGGATTCCAGGAAAGCGAAGCCAAGGGTAGATCGAAGGGCACACAGGACAATGGGGCAGGATGGAAGATGGCCCTTAACTTAGGGTAAGGCTCACATGCTAGCCTATGTGGCATTTCCAACTTGACTTGCTGCTCAGTGCTATGAATAGAACTGGGGACTTAAAGAGGCTAGGCTGTACAAACTTCCCTGAGGAAACCCCTCTTAGAACTGAGGAGTCTCCATGAGGAGAATCTGAGGGGTATAGGAAACTCATTCTTACTGAAGCAAACAGTATGAGCAACAACCCCAAAGGAGAAGGAAAAACAGAGGGGGGTGGTGGCAAGAGCTCAGGAAGCAAAACCAATAGAAAGCAAGACTAGATGCTAACAGAGGCCAAGCCAGATGTCAGTGAGGGTGATTAAGGGCCAACCAGATCTTTGTTGATCTTTACTTTTAAGAGGAATAGGACACCTCCTCAGAGTGCAAAGTCAACACACACCAGAAGGGCTCCTTCCCATATCAGTCCAAGCACTTAGGACTCAAAGCCTCTGTGCTTATGCAGGAAAGAGGGATTTAAAGTAATCTGGCTCACAGAAATCACTGTTGAGCACCAATGAGACTATTCAAAAACAGTCAGCCATGAACCAAGCAAGGAACTGGGGCTCAGCCATGATGTCACTTAGTAAGGCCTCACATAAGTCTTGCCACCTGGCTGTACCACAAGCCCCTGGGAATCTTAGAACCCATCTGTATCTTCTCCTCTGCTTGTTCCTAGCACTGTGTTCAGTATATAACAGGCCCTACCAAAACTACTGCTGATGGATTATCTCTAATCCTGTTGTGTGCTGAAAACCTGGCCCTGCAACCCAGGGGAAACAACCGTTTGAGCCTTTGGACTACATCCTCATGGCTGCCAATCATCTCTCTGACCCCACCTGACAAGGGTCAGCTGCCCAGTGGGCCTGTGGCCAAGATTTCAGAATCCCTCTACAGCAGGTCTCCCAGAGATAAGAAAAGGCTATCCTCTGAGGTCCACCACCATTTGTCCTGAAGGCTCGATCACAGGGGATAGCTTTTCTTCAACAGCACTTCAGAGTTCATCATCAGCACACAGGCCTTAAGACAATAATACGTTGAAATGTATTTACTAGGAAAGCCACCGACCTACAAAGGAAACCTTATCGCTGATCTAGCAGTGTACACCAGCCTCCCCTTTGTAAGAGCCGAGAATGAAAGGTAAAGAAGCTATCAACAAGCCATCCGCCCACTTAAAATAATACCACAAGTCAAGTTGGGAACCACAAACATGGGATCAGCTACCAAAACAATTGTCTAAATGAACGACTTTAATTTCTCCTTAGAACCACCCATGTATTTTAAAAGAAAAATACCCTCTTTCCACCCACCTTGGCACGATGGCAAGGTTTTGATTTGTCTGTCCCCTTCCTTTCACATTCTTGAAAATGACCAACTTTCAGTACCCAAATCGTCCTATCTTACAGAGAGGGTTCCCAGAACTGCAGATGCAATGAGACGTGATTGAAATGCAGGCCATTCTGGGGGCACTGGAAGTGGGTGGGGCCACACAGGTGCAGACATATGTGTAAATCTTGTGAGCCCTGCACTGGGGATCAGTACAGTTCACTTCTGTATATGTCAATAAAACATGAAGCACACATAACAGGTACAAGGGGACAAAAGGAAGAGCTAAGAGCACCAACAGTGAAACATGGAATTTGTTTTTAAAGTAGCAGCCCTAACATTTGCCCCCTGCTTGCTATTTATTAGCTGAGTGACTCTGAGCAAGCTGGAGCCCCTCTCCGAACTCCCCATTTCCTGTTAACTATAGCGCCTGCAATCAACAGCACATTCAGCTGGCCTCAATAGAATATCCAGACCACTCTTACGGAGATCAGGAAATGCTGACCACAACTTTTACAACTACAATCATGCCTCAGTTACCTTACCTATAGGTGCTGCATCCAGTTCGACCACACAAGGGGAAAGCCATTGAGAAACGAGAAAACTGAGACAAGACCATACAACAAAGCTGAGTTTGGGAATGGATGCATCCACTATGAGCGTCTAGGCATTAATGCCAATTAAAAGCACTAGGGAACTATTTTGAACTGGAATCAACCTGGAGCGCTTTGACTCATCCTGTGGAGTGCATGCCATAATTACCTGTTTTACCAATGAGGGTGGTTATTTACAACACAATGCAGTTAAGAATTGGATATGGTCATGCTAGAAAGTGGCAAGCTTAGGGTTTGAATCCAGGTAATCTAATGGCAGAATCCAAGTTCTTAATGATCCCAGGTCCATCCACTAAGAGCTAAACCTTTCAGAACCATGCACAGCCTAAGCCCTAACTACAACCAGCAGATTCCACAGCACCCTGCTCCACCATGAAGCTTCCAAGGACCAAAAGAGTAACCTCCCACTCCCATTTCTCATAGGAGCAGGAAAATATATGTACTTCATAGGGAATCTAACTGACCCCGGGCATCAGGCCTAGCTATTGACCTTGACAAACTTCTAGCCCAGGTAAAGACCTAGAAATAAGTGTTATATCAGTCTCCTGGGTTATAAATGGTCTTTCTCCCAGCCTGACAAGTTTATAAGAGGTGAGAGAGAGAGAGAGAGAGAGAGAGAGAGAGAGAGAGAGAGAGAGAGAGAGAAAGTTCAAGTCTGCTTCTCATCTGTTTCTGCCTCTGCCAAGGCTAATGTTTCTATGTGAGAATATAGCCTCACTCCTAACTCACAGGAGGCCTCTGACTACCAGAGGAACAGTAGAAAAATGTGCACAGACTTCGAGATCAGAAATGGTTGAAAACTAAAAAGCCAATTATCACCACTCCTCAACCAGCTTCTCTACCTCTGTAATGCCAGCTTCCTGCTGGGTCAGATAGGAATCAGATTCCACTCCCCACACCTGGAGGCCCTTAGTCCACACCATCGCACCACGTGTTCTCTCCACTCCAGCAAACCGGCTGACAGGCACACCAAATCCATAACCAAGTCAGGACCTTGGAATTTGCTGTTCCCACTACCTACATCTTCCTTCCATTTTTGTATACCACTGCTCCGAACCACTCTGGACTCGTTTAAATGTCACCTCCTCAGAGTCCTACCTGGTCCAAATTGTACCAACTTGCTTTTCTATAACTCTTTCCTTATCGCTATCTGGGAGTCTTCAGAAGAGCTTACCGTCAACACATCTACAGCAGCCATTCCCTCCAGAACCTTACAGTATTTTCCTCTCAGCACTAACCTTAGCTCTATGTTTTTTGTCTGATTGTTTGCTTTTGCATTCTGTTTCCCTGAGGAGCCTTGCGGGATGGCTGGGGACAGGGAAGGTAATTGTCTTGTTCAGGGCCTTATAGTGGAACTCAATAAATGGATGACACCCCAAAATTTAAAACAGTGCTTACCACATGTTTGGCCTCCACTACTCTTTGACAGACCGCACTTCCTGCCTGTCCAGAAGAGCAGGCATAGGAAAAGGGTACTGCTGGGATGGGAAGCTTGTCCTCCATTCTACATCTAGCCCTGTGTTGGGAGAGGTGGCGCTTCATCCGGCTCTTCTGGTGCCTGGCCTCGGCCTCCACAGGACCCTGGGCCTCAGCCTGTGGCTCTAGCTGCTGCAGTTGCTGCTGAGGCGGCCCTTCATCATCACTGGGTGTGGGGGCAGGTGAGATCCGGAGCAAGGCAGTGTAATTGCGGCCTTGGCTGTTGGCATAGAAACCCTTAGGGGTCCCATAGTGCACCACAAAATTGAGGCTGGCCCCATCACCGGCGCCATCAGCAAAGGGCAGCTAGAAGGCAAAGCGGTCGGTGTGGCCACCATCATCACGTGAGGAGGTAGGGCGCTCCCCACCTCTGCCAGACACCCACATCCCAGACCCCCAACCCGGGACTGCTCCAGGGGTGGTGGCAGGGCCTCCAACTCCTCCATCGCGCGCTCCAACCGCTTCAGGCGTCTTGGCTCCGGCAGCAACGAAAATGTGGGCACCAGGTTAATAATAATACTTAAAAAAAAAAAAAAAAAAAAAACTAGCGGAATGGGGCACAACCTTGAGGGATTGAGAGTTTGGGAAAAACATCCACTGACTACTCCTCTTCATCCTCATCCTCGTCCTCATCAGCCCCGCTGCGGCCGCCGCCATTTTGCCTGCCACGGGCCTGCCCTAGAGCAGGTAGCTTTGTAACCGCAGAGGTGGCTACACAGAGGCCGTAAGAGCCATATTGGCAGCAGACGCATCCTCAAAGTCTTACACTGAGAGTTTTAAGAAGTAGAAACAGTACAGCCATGTTGTTTAGACTTGAGGCCATTGGGAAGAGCTTAGGTAACAATTTAGTCACAAAGGTCGAGTCCCAGAGATGTTGCCTTTACTAAAAGTAGAAGAGACAACTCAGTGGCTGAGAGATAAACATATACTCTGCCATGTTTTGATGTAAAAGAGTCCCTAAGGGAAGTTAAGGAATGCTTCTTGAACTTACAACCTTCAAAAATCATCAGGCAAACTAAACTTCTCTTCTTTTTAAGGCAGCCTCAGGTAATTCATTAAAATACTGAAAAGCTGACCAAGAAAGGACCATGGTGTACTGTTCAAGCTTAGCTCTGTAGAATTTGCATATAAAGATTTATGTCTTACTGTGAAGCTAGTTATGAAAATTCACAGAACACTGGGAATCAGGTCATTCAGAAGACAGTTCCCCTCTCCCCTTGCTTCTCTTGCCCCTAGTCTGCAAAAAAATACTCCTCTAGACCATTTTTCATAACAAAAATTGGCCTTGTCAGGGAGGGGGAGGGTGTGTGTCACTATATCAGATGATCCCAGTCAGGTATCCATCTGGGAAAGCACAGATCAGAGTGTTTTCTGAAAGGTTGGCATACAGTGAGTGACAGGAGAAGTTGGGAAGAGTCCTGATTCAAAGGCTCTCCCAGTGGTTATGGTGAGTTCAAGCCAGCATAAGAACCTGCAATAGGAATTTCTGCGGCCATCACAGGCTCAATTCCGGCTTCCAGTTTTCTGCTTCTCAAGAATTTATTATCCCATTAGGAGGGAACACTGAACTGCTCTTTAAAAGTTCCATGTCCAGTCCTAAAATGACTTCTGGGTGAAAGCCAGGGGAAGAAAGAATTGGACCATTCTTCACTGCAAGCTCTTCAGAGATATAGTCCAAGGTGCAGAGGGAGGCAAGGACCCCAGTCATAATGCTTAGGAGAGTGAAGGAGAAATGTGACGGGAATATGGCTGGGGTAGTCAGAGTTGCAAATGGGAGAAGGGCTTTTATCACTTATAGTTTGGACTTTTTCTCTATGGTGCTTTATTGCACTGTAATATACATCACAATGATAGATTTCTTCAGCCATGATCTTGCTAATACAGAAGTAGAACCAAGTCTCAAGCAACAATATTTGACTTTATTAGTGATCTCAGGACTGTTTATAACTATCATTTAAATACTTACTGTGACTTCTCTGTCTAGTTTGTAATTTTTGACTTAAAGATTAACGATTGTCATCTCACTTCAGATATCAAAGTAAAGCTTTGTTCTTTGCCATACCCTGCTGTAAATTCTCTTCTCAGGATAAGTTAAGTCAGACATGCTTTGGTAAGGAGTTTTACTACAAACGAATGCTCAACTTTGTTGTGTGTAATGATAAAAACCCGCTACCTCCTGGCCCGGTGCTGCAGCCCAGCATGCTCCCGACAGCCTATGTTCTTGACTTAGCTCTGCCAATTGCCAGCTAGGTCTTTCTGAGGATCTCAGCCCATGTTCTGACCTCTCCTAGTTTAGCTTTGAGATTGGCTGATGCAAACAACCACACTTCTCTCTTTCTCTGCCCATCTATCCTCCATGGATGGAATACATTAGACAGTTCTATTAAACTAGCCAGATAGCACAATTGTTGGGCTCTTATCAGCTAACTTACTTCAGACAACAGCTGATAGCAGAGAACCCTTGTCGTGCTTACCCTAAGACTGTTGCTTCCTATTCTTTACAAAGCCTGGCTGGAAAGTTTCCTGTTTCCCTGTGTCCCTCCTCTTCCTCCTAGAACCTGGAAGCCCCACCTTTTTCCTTTCACCCAGCAATTAGCTTCCACCTTCCTTATTGACACAATCAAGAACCAATTAGGGAATCAGATTTTTGTATCAGCTCCTCCCCCTACAAGATCAAATACTGGCAAGGTGATCATGGACTTATCTCCCTTTAATTTGATAATTAGATTGCTAAATTTTCCTCACACCCTTTAAAATCTTGAAATTGTAAGACAAATTAGTAAATCCATGTCTTGCTACCCATCATTTTCATTTATATGCAAAAAAAGTTCTTCATTTTTCCTGTGTAGCTTCCACAAGCTGAATTCTGCTCATGACAACCCAATGATATTATTGAACATCTGTTGGCCAACATGCTATTTGATCTCCACATGTTTACTAAATTAACCTGCAGGATGGGTGAGATTTAGAATTGATTTTTTTATGGGGTCAAGATTCATTTCTACATATATTTACTTATTTCATAAGAAACTATAATATTTGCTAGTCTTTTTTGTGATAGTAGCAGTAGTTAATTATTGGAGTACTTAGATGTAGAATTCATTTACATTAGGTGTCACAAAAAATGTCAATATCTTTATGGTATCATTTTCTTTCCATTCATTAGCTAGAAGAGTTTTTAAGTGTTTTACTAGCACTTATTATACACAAAAATAGGTTCTATTATATTCAAAGAAAGTTGTACCTATTCTTTTTATGGTATTTTTGAGGTTATAATGTATTTACATCATTACAAAGTGTATATACATATACAGAATATGCCACCCTCATACTCACCCCTACTACACTTGCCGTCCCTTGAACCCCTTCTGCTCATGCTACTCATTTTTTCCAAAGAGTTACCCTTCTCCTTTCATGTTTACTTGGTTTTGCTGTTTTTTGTGACCAAACAAGATTTCTTAGACTTGTTTTCTGAAGCATGGGTGGAATTTGGTTAATGAATGTATAAGCACCTTACCAGTGCCTATATTCCTGAAGAAAATGTCTCTCCCACATTAATAATAACTACATATAAATCCCCAGGGAAGGGCGATGGATAACATATGACTCCTTCCCTGTTCCATGACAGTGTTCACGGGCTCAATCTTGTGGAGATCATTTGCTTATAATCATTCCTGCTGTGCGTTCAAGAATGTAGCAGCCACATCATGCCTGGTGTCAAGTTTTCACATCTGTTCTATTCCCTTTTACTCCTAAATTCCTTATTTTCTTTCTGCAATGAACCATGGAGGATGGTCTGGTTTAATTTTTGTTGCTATGATAAATGCCATGAAAAAATGCAGCTTGGGAGAGGATATACTTTAGTGGGTTTACACTACCAGGTCAGTCACTGAGAGAAGTCAAGGCAGGAACTGAATGTAATGTGGGCTTTACCACCCATGCCTGAGTTCCCTAAAATAACAACTGAGTCTGAATTACATATAAATAAGTGCTTAGGCGATAAGCTTGTGCCTGTTCCCTCTCTTACTAGTTCATAACTCAGTTATCAGTTTGTTCTCTGAGTGCTACATGACTTGTTTCCTCTCTTGAGAGTTCAAGTATCTGTCTTCATCAGAGTTCCCAGGAGGATTTCTCTCATGCCCAACTCTACCTCAGAAATCCTCCATCTCTGCAGGAAACTTCTACCTCCATATTTCCTGCCTTAGTTGATAGGTCAACAGCATTTTATTGACAGGTAATGCTTTCACATTATGCACAAGAGATTCTCTTTACAACTGAATCAGAATCTCTTGGGGAATACTGGTTACTGGCATCTTCTCCATCTAACTCTCTGGGTTTTATTCTTCTACCATTCTTATATAGCTCAGACCCACCTGCTTAGTGATATTTCTACCCACAGTAAGGTGGGCAACATCAACCATCAATCAGTATAAGCCCTTACCAACACAACCGCAGGCCAAGTGGATCTGGTCAATCTCTCGGTTGAGGTACTTTACATGGCTCTAGGCTGTGTCAAGTCGACATCTGGAACTAGGAAACAGAATGTGATACAGACATTTTGATTCTGTATAGGCACTCAGCAGTCATTTATTATCCACACTTTGACAAGTTGTTAGTCTCTGTAGTCATCACTGACCACTACATAAAGAAGCTTCAGTGGCCAAGTTGACAGCAGCACTAATCTATGGCATAATAATAGTTATTTTGAAGGCAATTTGACAGGCACATCTTGTCCATTTTAGCTAGACTACTTTAATAATGAGAAAAACCGCTTTGTATATTTTGATGACTTAGTAGTTTGGAATGATGATAACATGTTTAATTTTCCCCTTCCTATTGAAGTTCCAATGATGACCAAAGTGGATTTTTCTCCATGAGGCATCATTTTTTGTGCTCTGTAGTTTTACCTATTTCGGCACTCAGTTTGAGCTTAGAAACCAGCTATAGTTGGTAATTGACTCCACTTTCGAGAAACAAAAAGTTACTTGAATTTAAATTTATTTTAACATGACCCAACTATTATTTGGTGAGGAAGTTGTTGTCCACTATGATATTTACCCCTCAAAATCATCTTAAATCTTTCATGCTTTATGCTGAATACATTTATGGTTCTTTTTATTTAAAATTGATTTTAAAAGTAAAATTTGTGTGCTGTGGAAGCTCTTCATTACTATTTTATCATGTTATATTCCCATCAAATGGATAACACCTAATTGAGTTAGTGGATAAAGGGTCCTGTAGGAACCCTCAAACAACCCAAGTTATTTCCAAGACTATAGGTCACTCCCTGCAAACTGACAGCAAGGCCCCGCTATTGAGGGAAACACCTATATAATTCATCAAAAGTGGAGAAGTTGAGCTTGTGCCTACCTAGATCACTATGGGGTAGTGTTCTAGCCAGAAGGTACTCCGCATATTGCCAAAGAAATGTAAACACCAACCCAGCTACAAACCCTTCTCTCTACGGTGATATCCTGCCTGCAAGATATGCTAGTGTAATGGAGGCCCAAAGATTGTGAGAGAAACCAACAAACCACTATCTGATTTGTCTCAAGACCCACTGTGTGAGTGACAAAAAACCATACTGTGTGAGTGACAAAAAACCTGAGACTAGACAGACAGCCCAGAGACCTACATTAAAAAAAATACTACGGTTATATTAAAGGAATGTGAAAATAAAATGGCACTTATTGCCATCTATGAATGGCTATATTAATAGATCTGTGCCTTTCCTAGCCAACATCAGAGAAGATTCCTCATGTAAGAGATAGAAGTACAGAGACCCACTGCCAGATAGTATGCCAAGAATGAGAAACCTTGAAACACCTTTAAATGAAGTCTCCATCAATCCCCTCCCCCATTCCCTCAGTGCTCAGAGAGTCCTGAGGAAGAAGAGTCAGAAAAATTATAAAACCCAGAGGGCACCAAAGAAACAGGGACTTCTAAACACAAAAGTACTGACACACGTATAAATCCACAGAGACTAAGTTAGCATGCACAGGACCTGCACGGGTTGATACAAGACGAGGTCCTAAAATTGAAAGAACTGTATACATGTCCCTATGTATAAGACAGAAGTTATCTTCAAGTGATAATCATTGGCAAATGGAAATCTGGTTTTCTCCAAGGGAATCTCAGTGGAAAACAAACTGCTCTTAAGTGCAGGCTGCATGCACGTTAGGAGATGAACAACAGTAAATAAACCCAGTAACACCTTTGGAGGTTGCTTGTCTCATAATGTCATGGCAGAAGGTTTTGTTTTTGTTTTGCTTGTTTTTATTTTTATTCTCTCTGTCTCTCTGTCTCTCTGTCTCTCCATCTCTCCGTCTCTCCGTCTCTCTCTGTGTCTCTGTCTCTGTCTCTGTCTCTGTCTCTGTCTCTCTCTCTCTCTCTCTCTCTCTCTCTCTCTCTCTCTCTCTCTCTCGTTTTGTGTTTTTATGGAATTCCTGGGTGTATGAATGAATGGGTGGCTCTCTGCATCTACATCTGTTCCTTGTGCCTTCTCTTGGGCTCTTTCCTTTCTGTTTGTTTTCTCCTACTCCAATGTGTTAGTTTATTTTCATTTATCTTATTATATTTTATTATCCTGTAGGGTCCTTTATGTTTTCTAATAGGATACAGAAGTTGTTTCCTACCAGCTAACTGATACACATACATGTGTAGTGTGTGCACATGTATGCGTATATCACCTTTGGTGTTGCCAGATTTGGATACCAGTACTTTAGGAAATGGCGGGAGAGGATCTAATATTACATACGTACTTGTTTGGCGAATTTCAAATTAGATACACCGAATGGCTTCAAAGCACATAACAAGCACACCAGAATTATTACATTATTACACCAGAATTATTACCCACAATTCATTTATTTTAATTAGTTTGAGTTTTGTTTCCATTCATTCCCTGATAGAATACCCCAATAAAGTCATATAGTCAAATGAGTATTAGGGTTTCTGGCAACTATACTGCTTCTCAGAAATGTTTACCAAATAAGAAAAGCCCTAAGGTGCTCGCTCTCTCTCTCTCTCTCTCTCTCTCTCTCTCTCTCTCTCTCTCTCTCTCACACACACACACACACACACACACACACACACACACACACAGAGGAGAGAGAGATCATTTTAAGTTTTCAAGAATCTTTTTTCTAAAACCAAGTTTCTACAACAAAAGTATATTTCAAGATAAATAGTTTCTAAGTTTCCATTTCTAAGTTTCCACTTCTATAATATTCCTATTCTTCTTTTCACAACTGTAGATAAATATAGACATCTAAGCACATTCATACACAATTTCGAATTCTCACATTTCAGACTGTTTCAAGCTAAGTACATTGTATCTTCAGTATTTTTCATTCTAATTTTAGTATTTGTGCTGCTGATGCATACACTTTTTTATTTTTAGATTAAATAATATTCCAGAAAGTTCCAAATAAAGATGTTGAAATAATACTATTTAGAACTGCCTGTCTTGCATAGCTACATGGGTTGTTCCCGATTTTCTATTCATATTTAAAATATTTCTCAAAACAAACCAGGACAATATGATTTTTCATGGTCTCATGTGGATGTGCATTTGCGATATCAGTTCCTAGAAGCAGAATTGATGGGTCAAAGTGTAAATGAATCTGTAGTTTTCATAGCAATGATGTGGGCATACATATAATACTCATTTTTGGCCAACTCAAAACAAAAGCAAAATCAATAGTACTTTTGTAGAATTGTTGTCTCATATGGCTTTATCGAGGCATTTTTTATTCTTATTGGTATTTGCATGTATAGTTTGCCATATGTTCTGTGGGATTTTTTTCCTGGCATATGTATTTCTTGATTTATTTGTTTTTTAAAGAGAAATAGAAAGAAATGGCATGGGTTTGGGTGGGTAGGGATATAGAGAGACTCTGTCAGGAGTTGGGGTAGGGAAAAAGCATGACTAGAATATGCTGCGAGGAAAAATATTTTCAGTAAAAAGAATGTTATAAAAATACATTTGTGGCCAACCTCATTTACTTATCATATTGCTCTTGAGGTCTCGCCAAGTCCTAACAACAGTTTATGACTTTTAAGTTTAACATTAAACAGTATGTGTGGCACAGTTTAGCTGTTTGGTCACTAAAGAGAATTGTAGTTCCTAGTATTGGTAATGATCCAAATCTCTTGGACTGTTATGGATGAATCTGTTTGAACATAGACAAATGTGTGGTAATTTGAGCAAAATGGACTCCAAAGGCATTGTTAGGAGGCATATACTTATTGGAGTAGGTGTGGCCTTGTTGGAGGAAATGTGTCCCTAAGGCAGGCTTTGGGGTCTCCAGAAGTCAGGTGTGTCATTCTCTCTCCCCCCTACCTGTAGATCTAGATGTAGAACTCTCAGCTACCACTCCAGCACCCTGTCTTCCTGAATGCTACCAGGCTTCCTGCAATGGCAATATTGGACTAAACCTCTGAACTGTAATCCAGCCCCAAATAAATGTTTTCCTGGATAAGAATTGCCATGATCACAATGTCTCTGCACAGCAATAAAACCCTAAGGCAGTATATTATAGAAATAATAAAGGGCTGGGACACTGACCTTCAGAAGGAGAAATCACCCTATAATCACCCCATATAATATGGACGAACCTATAAAATCATTTCATACTGTGAAGAACAACAACAAAACAAATAGTCTGATTAAAGTTACAGAGAGAACTATCAAAACAGAGTCAGATTGATGTTACATTATTGACTTTAAAGGTAGGTGGATGAAGTCACAAAAAGGAATAAGGGTACTATGATAAGCTAAAAAGGCAAGGACCCCAACTCTCCACTAGAACCTCAGAGGCCGCACTGCTTTGCCAATATTTGATGCTATTCCTGTGATATTTATTCTGGGCCTTTGGTCCACACTTGAGCCACAAGAGTTGTAAGACAACAAATTTGCAGTATTTGTGCTGAAACAGACTTGGCCGGAATATAATATAAATGAAATCCCTCTTATAAACTAAATGGAGGTTTACTGTATGGTCCCATAATCACACCCTTGTTGTGTTTTCACAACCTGTCATGTCTAAAACACACGATATGTTTGTATATGTAAGATATTAAACACACTTATAAAATGGACTTTGTGATCATAGCAAAGTATTTTCTATTACTGACATTCCATTTTAAAATTACAATGGATTTACTGAGACACAAGCCCTTTGTACTCTGAGGAAAATTTGAATTCTAATTAAAGTTTATTATAACATATATGCCTTTTAATTGTGTGTGTGGAGGCTATGGGGAGGGGAGAGGGAGAGTGAGAGAGAGCAATAGAGAGTAAGTACAAATGGGTTTATGTGCCCAAGTCTGTGTATGTTAAGTTCAGAGGTCAACCTGGGATATATGCTTCAGAAGTTGTTCTCAGTGGTTTTTGTTATTTGCTTGTTAAGATAGGTCCTCACTATATTACCAGGGTGGTAATTGAACTCATAGAGATTTGCCTGCCTCTGACACTATAGCCCAGACACCTAGTTTGAGACAGGGATTTTTATTTTTTTTCTGAGGATCACCCCATAGGCTGGGCTTCTTGATGCCCCATAAGCATCAGGGAGTGCCTGTTTCTAGTTTCTCAGTTTTGATTTTGCAAGCCTGTGCCATGATGTCTAGTGTATTAAGGACACAAAGAATTTAAAAGTGTTTTCTCTAGTCTTTATGTAGCTTGTCTTTTTATTCTCTCAAGAAATGGAAAACTTTAATTCAGACAGTCATTTCATCAGTATTTTCTTTAAAAATGACATCTTGGCAATGAAAGCACTTCTACCTGGCCATTCATCATGAATATATTCTAACTACCATTCTTCAAAGTTGATATGTATTGTCTATTTTATATTTAAAATGTAAATGCAATATTTTACATTTTATATTTATGCTTTATCTTTCATTAATCTATATTTACTGTGAGGTTTTTGAATAATATTATATTATTGTTTGCCTATAAGTATCCAATGAAAACTTTTTAATTGGATATTTTATTTATTTACATTTCCCATGAAACCTCTTTCATAAATTATTTTTATTCTTTTTGTCAAAAACTGGTAAGAATTGTTTCCCTGATCTTCTTCTGCTGCACTGATCTTACGATTCTCTCTGACAATACTCTTGTGGATTCTCTTGGTGTCTACAGCTGTACAATACTCAATACAATACAATCAGCTCAGTGTTAGTTAGTGTTACTATTACTGCAAAGAAACATCATGACAAAAATCAAGTGAGAAAAAGGGATTCCTTGACTTACACATTGCAGTACATCACTGAAGAAAGTTAGGACAGGAACTCAAACATGGCCAAACGTGGTGGGAGGAGTTGGTGCAGAGGCTATAGAAGGATTTGCTTACTGGATTATTCATTATGGCTTCTCCAGCCTGCTTTGTTATAGTCTCCAAGACAACCATTCCAGAGATGGCACCACCCACAATATGCTGGGGCATTTACTATCAATCATTAATTAAGAAAATGCCTTATAGACGGATCTTATGGAGGCATTTTCAAAAGTGATGTACCTTCCTTTCAGATAATTCCAACTCATGTCAAGTTGAATATCAAGCACAGTCAGTTTGATAATTATCCTAATGCATTCTTCTTTTCCAAAGGAAACAATCATTAATTCTGACCTAATTTAACAGTAAAATGTGTCCCAAAACCTCTATAATTAATGTGGTGACCTAGTCACAGAAGGAAAAATCAACCAATAGAGAATCAGCTCAGTAAGGAGAGCCATTGCCTAGCATTTTTACAAATCCCCTTGATAAATCCACACTACTTCATAAATCAGGTGTGGTCATGTACACCTTTATCAAGCAATAGTGAGGCAGACGTAGACTATCAGAGGTTAACAGGATGATTAGCCATAACTAGATAGTGAATTCAAGGATAGCCGAGACCTTGAGCTTAATTTTCATGAGACCTTGTCTTAATTAAACAAACAAAACAAACACAAAAAAAAACCTAAGAGATCAAGCCTATACAAACCTCTGTTCATTTCCACCGGATAGTTTTTATAGTGCTAGAAAGTGCTGTACAAACCATTGCAGAAGAAAAGAGGACCCCCAGTGTAGGGGAGTGTCTGGGGTGGGGGGAGGGGGTGGATGGGAAGGGGAACACCTTTATAGAAGAAGGGGAGGGGGATGGGATAGGGGGCTTATTCCAGGAAACTGGGAAAGGGAATAACATTTGAAATGTAAATAAAAAATTCAATAATAAAAAAAAGAGAGATGTATTTGGTAGCCTAAAGATTTTTTAAAAACATGGAAAAAAAGTCATCAACTTGACCCAACAATGAACCTTGCGAGCTATAACAATGAATAACTAGACTATATATATATATATATATATATATATATATATATATATATACACACACACATACATATATATATGTATATATACATACATATATATGTATATACAATATAGTTATATATATTTATTTATATATTTATATATATCTTCACCTGTTTTTTCTGTAGTGGTAAGAATGTTGGAGGGTAACCAACCATTTTCTGATTAGAGTTAAGGCCTGCTCCAACATATGAAACCCATAGTTAGCGCATATATATATATATATATATATATATATATATATATATATATATGACCAATCCTTATAGTTTATCACTATATTTATGAAGGCATCTCTCAGTTCTTATAATTGAACTTTCTATTTGTAGTAAATGGCAATTATCACAGAGACCTACATCTATGAAAGGTGTAGAGAATAAGAAACTGCAGAATATTCAACTCTAAATGGAATCCACACACACACACACACTGGATACATGGCACTTCCTCCTTGAAATGCCCAGGGATAAAAAAGGGAAGCATGCAAGAGTCAGAGATGTGTGTGTGTGTGTGTGTGTGTGTGTGTGTGTGTGTGTGTGTGTGTGTGTTTGTGTTGATGATTACTAGCTGCTGGAAGAGGAAGGGCCAAATTTCTTTAAATGTTTAGCCCCTGGTAAATTGAGCATGCTTCAGTAGAAGGGCAGACCTCCAAGAATATTTTTCCAAAATGTTGTAGGTGAAGAAATAAAAGGGTACCAAACCCAGTTGGGGTCAAAAGCATTAGATCTGGAAATAGTTGAGGGAATATAATCAAAGTATTTGGTCTAAAATTCTTAAAGAAATAGCATCAGAAAATAATGTATATATTTAAAATATGAATCTAAAAGTATATCTGGTTACATGTGAAAATTTAGTATTTAGCACAGGGGAATTAATAATCAGTAGGAAAAATAAAAATCATTTCTGTCAGTAATTTTCATATAGCTTAGAACAGAAAATTCTCTGTGAGGTAGATTTTTGAGTTGTCCGAAGATTCACATAAAGCCATACAATTATCTTAAACTCTTTAGATGAATCATTTATAATTTGTGAGTTGAGAAATAATTTTAATCTATTACTCAAAATCTAAGGGCTTTAAGATCAATAAAACCACATACACTATGAAGAGCTCATGACGAAATGACAGAAGCAAGTTAGACGAGCGCCTTACATACTGAGGAACCAAACTCTAGTTCTGAGAAGACACAGGAATGTCCTGACATCTCCTAACAAAGCAAGAACTTTCTAAAGTAGAAGAAAACAAAACCAAAATCTTTACTGAAACAGAGGCCAAATAAACAGAAAATTTTCAGGAAAAAGAAACTGCAAATGACTGCAACCACGTGAAAAGATGTTCAAGCTTGTTTATACAGTAGATGAAAGCTTAAATAGTAACGAGATGTTATTTCTCACCCATCAAATGCAAAAACAAAAATAAATCCCAGCTGTCCAGTCTATTGCGTGACGGACCTGTGTAGAGATGAGCAGCCTTCTGCCCATGAGAACGCTCGCATACACATGCTCACCCTTGGACTTGGACTTCCCACTTTGAGGACCTCTCCTGGAGAAGCACATTACAGCACCATTCTCCTGCTGCCATTTAGACCCATCATTGCTTGAAGTTGTCATAGTTTTAGAACTTGATCTTTATAGTGAATGGCCAAGTTAAAAAAAACAACAAATATATCCTATCAGCTATTAGCTTTTCAAAACACTTAAGACATACACCTTTCCTGTTATTTGGAAATCAGAGTAAAATAAATGTCTCTCTCAAGAGTGTAGCGACCCTGTCTTCTAATGCCTCCTTCCTGAACTGACACACAAACACACATTTTGGAAACAGACTACACAAAGGAATGCATCATCACGGTGAAAAAAAAAGGCTTTCCAGATGAATATCAAAGAAGACACTAAAGCTGTTGGGGTAAAGACTGTGATATAACAAGATTGTGACATAACAAGCTTATAGACTTGTTCAAAGGCTCTCATAGTGCCTTTCTGAAGTGAACAAGACTGAAAACTTTTCTCATGAAAGTAAAATGGTTGTTTCTTTTTCTTTTTTTTTTTTAATTTTTTTTTATTTTTTTTACTTTTTTTTTTTTTTATTAACTTGAGTATTTCTTATATACATTTCGAGTGTTATTCCTTTCCGGTTTCCGGCAAACATCCCCCCCCCTCCCCTTCCTTATGGGTGTTCCTCCCATCCTCCCCCATTGCCGCCCTCCCCCAACAATCTAGTTCACTGGGGGTTCAGTCTTAGCAGGACCCAGGGCTTCCCCTTCCACTGGTGCTCTTACTAGGATATTCATTGCTACCTATGAGGTCAAAGTCCAAGGTCAGTCCATGTATAGTCTTTAGGTAGTGGCTTAGTCCCTGGAAGCTCTGGTTGCTTGGCATTGTTGTACATATGGGGTCTCGAGCCCCTTCAAGCTCTTCCAGTTCTTTCTCTGATTCCTTCTCTTAATCAAAACTGATGAATTACTATGTCTTTCTCTGACTGGATCTGTGTTGTCTTAAGATAAATGTTGAAAAATAAAGTGCTCCTGTTAGGAAGTATTGTGCAAGCTGCCCTCTGAGGGTACCCAACTGTGATCCAAGCTGGGTTTGCTGAACTGAGCCTGTTAGGATGCGAAACCATAAGAAGCAGAGACAGCCCCAAGAGAGCATGCCCTGGAGGTTGTGCCTTAAAAATGTCACTTTTCTTTCCTCAGTGCTCTGAAAATGATAGACAGCACCTCCTCCGTTCACATAGCTAATAGCCTGCAGTCCTGAATCATTTCCTTTAACCAGGCTGTCTTCAGTCTTCCCGATGCTCCAAGGATATGCCTTCAGGACAGGGTGGTCAAGCCCTTAGCCTGGATGAGACCTGCACCTGAATGGCGTAATGACTAGTATGAGTAATCCAAGATTGAACATACGATGTGATCTGGCTGGCAGTCAATGTACTGAAGTATATGGAGGCATAAAATGGAACGAACCATAGGTCTGTGCAACAACTTAGAGAGATATCAAAGTCAGTTTTCTGAATGAAAAACATAGATTTTACACATGGCCTTTTATATCTCCTCTGTGTCAGGCATTGGGTTCAATTACCATAGGTAATACTGAAGTAAAGGCATGGAGTGTAAAGAGAACAAATTCTAGTAGGGGACAAAGTCAGAGGTTGGGAGAAGGAATGACTAGAAAGAGGACTTATTTTGGAGATATTAGATCTGGCTTATATCTATTTTGATAGAGTTTACTTTGTATTTTGTCAAAAAATATCTCAACATCAGGATTAGATTTTGCTGCAAAACATGTTTTGAGGACATTTCAGCAGTATATTTATGTTTTATTTTTGTTCTCTTGAATATTTCATCTTGTGTTGGAGATTGCGTCTATTGCTTTGTCATAAGTCAACTCCCCAAATCACACAAGAATCTGTGTGTACAGATGCTGAGTGTCCCTGTTTCCAATTCGTTTTTTGATTGATCAATAAAGCGCCAATGACCAATGGCCTGGCATGATGAAAGAGGCAGGACGTTTAGGATTCCTGGGCAAGAAATGCCAGAGAGAGGAAGAGGGTTTCTGCCGTGAGAGTGGCTTAGGATGGACCGTGCCATGACAGGGAATCAGACAGATCAGAGTTAAGAGCCCATTGACTTGTATGAGTCAGGGAAGCAGCCCCAGGGTCCACTCCCCGGCTTGGGTCTGGAGCAACAAAGATATAATCTAGATTTAGAAAGTGTTAACTCAGGAATACTGGAGGGGAGTGTGTGCTAGCCATGGGAAGGCCTGGAAGTGTCGAGTCATTGAGCTAGTAAGGAAAATTAAAATATTTTCTCCAACTGTTGACCTTCCAAAGCTCTACTTTCAAGCTTCCCCTTCTTTGATTACTAAGTAGAGGTCCAGAAAGCATTAGTTAGAACCTCTGTCCCTTCCGACTTTTAGTCAGTCATGAGGTGATGATATTCAGTATCTTACTAAGTCATAACTGTAATTTCTGTAATTTTCTCTTTTCGTTGCTATTGAGTAAATTACTTCGAATTATTGTTAGTCATCTTTCTATCACCCAGACACAATATTTGAGATCAGCTCAGAGGCAAGAGGACAAACATTATGTTAGATTACTGTTTCAGACATTTTAGATCCTTTTCAGGGGCATTGACATTTAACTCTTACCATGCCAATTCCTAAGATTACCCCATCACAAGTGTTCAGTACATGAGCCCTTGTGGAATATTCCAGATTCAAATGATAGCGGTCACACCACTGGCATTACATAACCGCATTTCAATTGCTGCCGAGCTCGCTTGTGTTTTGTTAGTCAGCTACTTTATACTATTTTATATAAATGTATATTTCTCAGATCCAGGCAGCAGTATTCATAACTTTGTGTCAATAGGTGTCAATGAGTGGAAAGACAGTAGAGTAGCACTGATTATAATTTCATCTCCTCTTTGGTTCTCTAAACTTCATTTCCAATTGATGTTTTGGTTCTGGGCTATATACCATAAGTGTCTATAATTAAACCAATCAGTAAGAAGTCATTGTTGCAAACAGAAAGTTAAACTTTCATATTTTATGTGACAAATTTAAGAGTTTTAAGTGAATTATATTCCTCTTTGAGATTATTAATTATGCTTCCATTTCCATTTAATAATTGTCATATGCCCTATGAGACTTTCTGGATTATATTTTTTTCTTAATGTGAAATTGGGCTGGTTATGGAGGGAAGATCACTTATCCAGTATTTGTGACATAATGACCATTGTAACATTGGAAACCCAATCACAAAGAAGTATCATATTCCTGGCAAGATAGACCAAAATGAATGCAAGGAAATAAGAGAAAAAGTGAGAAAGTATAATAACTAACCCTGGACACAACCAGACCTTGGGAGAGATGACTTTTCCAACATATTCTGAAGTTTTGGGTTTTTTTTTCCAAAAACTATGGTCCATAGGTAGAAAAGGCTCAGTCAAGAAGGTCTTAGCAGCAGAGAATATTCTCATAGGCTGGACAGTTACTTCTCACAGGCCTGAGGCCTGATGGTAAGGGGCCAGAGGCTTCTTCATAGCGAAATGTAGCAAAGAGCAGGCAACAGAAAACTGGCAGAATGTTCAGAGAAAAACCCCTTACATGTTTGTACTTGTGTATGTTTGTGTGTGTGTGTGTGTGTGTGTGTGTGCATGCCTGCTTGTGTGTGTCCCCGAATGACATATGCACACCCCCACACACACACGCCCCACCACCCCCACAGAGACAGAGACAGAGTCAGGGAAAGATAGAGAGTTTCAACCCTAAAATCTGAGGTATTTGATGAAGTGTGAAGCAATGAGAATGCTTAATAATTAATTCTAATAACCCAATCAATCACATATCATATTTCATAGTAGGGTTTATTGTTCTATAAAGTTAAAATTTCTTATTTGATAGAGCATATTTTACTCATGCTAATAAATTATACCTGCTAAAACCCCACATAATGTGTTTACCTACTCTAAATAGCATTTACTCTCTTCATCATGCAAGAGATTACACATCAAACTAAAAACTAGTTCTATTTGACTACTTTATGTTAATAGAGTATACTCAGTAAGATTCATTTAGAAGAATCTGAGGGGTTTTGTTAAAAATATGTAATCATCAATAATTTGCTGTTTTCTCAAGAGATACTTCCTAAGGTTTATCTTAAAGTTAAATGGAAAGATTTCTTCTTTATTTTTAGACAACCAAGTATGTTACTTCAACAAAAAAGTTATTTGTGTGTGTGTGTGTGTGTGTGTGTGTGTGTGTGTTTTCTCATCAGTTTCAACTGTTAAAATGACTAAGCCTAGCCTTGTATTCCCTAGACATCTTACCACTCTTATACACCCAATCCCGGAGCTGCAAAGGGTCCAATAAATAGCCATTCCTTAATTGGTGTATTAACTTTTGAAATTCTTAGCAATTAGTTTCCTTTTTTAGCTTGATGAACAAATGAATTTTATTGGAATTATTTACAGTAACATGAATGAAGGGTTACTTAGTAGGAGGAGAAAGGACTCTGGCAGCTGCATTATCAAAGCTAACTCCAGCATGGGTAACATCTCGCAAAATCTGGAACTGTGAACATACTTCACAGTCTGTTCCAAAGGGTGTAAAGTGTTTTTCCCTGGTGTCTCAGTTGGTCTGAAAATCTAGGTAGTTTAGGTGGTCTCTGCTTCATCTAGGCTGATTGGCTGGTCTCTGTCTCTTCTAAGTACCTGGGTTTATCTGAGAGCAACTCTCAGAAGTCATTACTGTTTATATGATGAAGGAGGGGCCTACTTAATCTAGTTCATTTTAGGGACTTCCTGAAGTTATTTTGAGTTGTTTACTTCCTGTCTTAATACAATTCCCTGAAGATTGGCATATTTCAATCTTGAAGAAAACTGGTACAAATCACATTACTTTTTCCTAAGTCTACATTTTTTTTCTCCTCTTCCCTCTTCTACAATTATTCGTGAGTCTTGGAAACACTGACATAGAAAACGATCATCTTGTAACTCTAAGTGGGTATTGAATCTTTATGTCCTTTTTGTTTTTTCTGTTTCCAGATCATGGGTGGTGGCAAGTCTTGGTGGTGTTTCTTTTCCTATAAATCACTATGGGGAAAAGTCAGGAAATGGGTAACAGAGAAACATCCAAATAAATGCTGGCAATCATAATCAGGTGGCCATAAGTGTGAACATTGGGAAGCACCTTAATATATTATAGCATTCATTTTCTCACTAGTGTTTATGGCTCCTTTTGTCTAAACTCCCTGAACCAGATGTAAAGTTCCCCTATAGAGCAGGACTTAAATTCAATCAGAAAGTTAGTTTTGTGCATAACTACTTGTGCCGCCATTGGATTAGCTGACATAGCTTACCTGAGATTTCTATAACAAAGCATGCAGAATCCACAACCGAGTAGAACTTGAGTCAGAATTATGACTAAAAACATCTGTAGCAGCTTCTGGTTGAAGTCTGCTCTCCCAGCAGAGTTGTAGCCATTTTGCTCCATGTCTGCTGGTCAATTAATATTATTACTGAAGCAGAAAAATTCCTTGACTCAGAGCAAGGTTTGGCTAAGAGCAAGGTCAAGTTGACCATATATCATGTTATGTTGAGGTTTGCTAATATCAAGAAATTCCACAACCCTAATATCAACATAGGTCCAATCAGAATAAAGGTCAGTTAGAACTATTTTTTTGTCTAGCTGGCCAAAATAGCTTGAGTCAGAGTTGACCAACTGGCAGAACTTCCTGCACCTGCACATGAGGTCATTGTGATTTTTACCTATATAACCTGGCGCTGAGAAATATTCATGGCTGGGGTCATCTCTCGAGTCTGCTCTATGGCCCTTATCAATCATTCCTGGGGTGTGAATTCAATAAACCAGCCCTGTTTAACTGATATATTCTTTTTTTTTTTCTTTTTTTTTTTTTTTTTTTTTTTTTTTTTTTGGAGCTGGAGACAGAACCCAGGGCCTTGCGCTTACTAGGCAAGCGCTCTACCACTGAGCTAAATCCCCAACCCCTGTTTTTTTTTTTTTTTTATTTAAATATGGACTTTTATTTTACTTTATTACTAATTTTTGTCTCCTCTTTGAACTTGAATTAGATGTAAAAATTAGGTTTAATTGTTTTTTTTTTGTAGTCTTTTTTTTTGGCTTTTTTTTTTTTTTAACTTGAATATTTCTTATATACATTTCGAGTGTTATTCCCTTTCCGGTTTCGGCAAACATCCCCTCCCCCTCCCCTTCCTTATGGGTGTTCCCTCCCCACCCTCCCCTATTGCCGCCTCCCCCAACTGTCTAGTTCACTGGGGGTTCAGTCTTAGCAGGACCCAGGGCTTCCCTTCCACTGGTGCTCTTACTAGGATATTCATTGCTACCTATGAGGTCAGAGTCCAGGGTCAGTCCATGTATAGTCTTTAGGTAGTGGCTTAGTCCCTGGAAGCTCTGGTTGCTTGGCATTGTTGTACATATGGGGTCTCAGCCCTTCAAGCTCTTCCAGTTCTTTCTCTGATTCCTTCAACGGGGTCCTATTCTCAGTTCAGTGGTTTGCTGCTGACATTCGCCTCTGTATTTGCTGTATTCTGGCTGTGTCTCTCAGGAGCGATCTACACTTCTGCACTTCTTTGTTTCATCCATCTTATCTAATTGGGTGGCTGTATATATATGGGCCACATGTGGGGCAGGCTCTGAATGGGTGTCCCTTCAGTCTCTGTTTTAATCTTTGCCTCTCTCTTCCCTGCCAAGGGTATTCTTGTTCCCCTTTTAAAGAAGGAGTGAAGCATTCAAATTTTGATCATCCGTCTTGAGTTTCATTTGTTCTAGGCATCTAGGGTAATTCAGGCATTTGGGCTAATAGCCACTTATCAATGAGTGCATACCATGTATGTCTTTCTGTGATTGGGTTAGCTCACTCAGGATGATATTTTCCAGTTCCAACCATTTGCCTACGAATTTCATAAAGTCGTTGTTTTTTATAGCTGAGTAATATTCCATTGTGTAGATGTACCACATTTTCTGTATCCATTCTTCTGTTGAAGGGCATCTGGGTTCTTTCCAGCTTCTGGCTATTATAAATAAGGCTGCGATGAACATAGTGGAGCACGTGTCTTTTTTATATGTTGGGGCATCTTTTGGGTATATGCCCAAGAGAGGTATAGCTGGATCTTCAGGCAGTTCAATGTCCAATTTTCTGAGGAACCTCCAGACTGATTTCCAGAATGGTTGTACCAGTCTGCAATCCCACCAACAATGGAGGAGTGTTCCTCTTTCTCCACATCCTCGCCAGCATTTGCTGTCACCTGAGTTTTTGATCTTAGCCATTCTCACTGGTGTGAGGTGAAATCTCAGGGTTGTTTTGATTTGCATTTCCTGATGACTAGAGATGTTGAACATTTCTTTAGGTGTTTCTCAGCCATTCGGCATTCCTCAGCTGTGAATTCTTTGTTTAGCTCTGAACCCCATTTTTTAATAGGGTTATTTGTCTCCCTGCGGTCTAACTTTTTGAGTTCTTTGTATATTTTGGATATAAGGCCTCTATCTGTTGTAGGATTGGTAAAGATCTTTTCCCAATCTGTTGGTTGCCGTTTTGTCCTAACCACAGTGTCCTTTGCCTTACAGAAGCTTTGCAGTTTTATGAGATCCCATTTGTCGATTCTTGATCTTAGAGCATACGCCATTGGTGTTTTGTTCAGGAAAATTTTTCCAGTGCCCATGTGTTCCAGATGCTTCCCTAGTTTTTCTTCTATTAGTTTGAGTGTGTCTGGTTTGATGTGGAGGTCCTTGATCCACTTGGACTTAAGCTTTGTACAGGGTGATAAGCATGGATCGATCTGCATTCTTCTACATGTTGACCTCCAGCTGAACCAGCACCATTTGCTGAAAATGCTATCTTTTTTTTCCATTGGATGGATTTGGCTCCTTTGTCAAAAATCAAGTGACCATAGGTGTGTGGGTTCATTTCTGGGTCTTCAATTCTGTTCCATTGGTCTATCTGTCTGTCTCTGTACCAATACCATGCAGTTTTTATCACTATTGCTCTGTAATACTGCTTGAGTTCAGGGATAGTGATTCCCCCTGAAGTCCTTTTATTGTTGAGGATAGTTTTAGCTATCCTGGGTTTTTTGCTATTCCAGATGAATTTGCAAATTGTTCTGTCTAACTCTTTGAAGAATTGGATTGGTATTTTGATGGGGATTGCATTGAATCTGTAGATCGCTTTTTGGTAAAATGGCCATTTTTACTATATTAATCCTGCCAATCCATGAGCATGGGAGATCTTTCCACCTTCTGAGGTCTTCTTCAATTTCTTTCTTCAGTGTCTTGAAGTTCTTATTGTACAGATCTTTTACTTGCTTGGTTAAAGTCACACCGAGGTACTTTATATTATTTGGGTCTATTATGAAGGGTGTCGTTTACCTAATTTCTTTCTCGGCTTGTTTCTCTTTTGTGTAGAGGAAGGCTACTGATTTATTTGAGTTAATTTTATACCCAGCCACTTTGCTGAAGTTGTTTATCAGCTTTAGTAGTTCTCTGGTGGAACTTTTGGGATCACTTAAATATACTATCATATCATCTGCAAATAGTGATATTTTGACTTCTTCTTTTCCGATCTGTATCCCCTTGACCTCCTTTTGTTGTCTGACTGCTCTGGCTAGAACTTCAAGAACTATATTGAATAAGTAGGGAGAGAGTGGGCAGCCTTGTCTAGTCCCTGATTTTAGTGGAATTGCTTCAAGTTTCTCTCCATTTAGTTTAATGTTAGCCACTGGTTTGCTGTATATGGCTTTTACTATGTTTAGGTATGGGCCTTGAATTCCTATTCTTTCCAGGACTTTTATCATGAAGGGGTGTTGAATTTTGTCAAATGCTTTCTCAGCATCTAATGAAATGATCATGTGGTTTTGTTCTTTCAGTTTGTTTATATAATGGATCACGTTGATGGTTTTCCGTATATTAAACCATCCCTGCATGCCTGGGATGAAGCCTACTTGATCATGGTGGATGATTGTTTTGATGTGCTCTTGGATTCGGTTTGCCAGAATTTTGTTGAGTATTTTTGCAAAGTTCATAAGGGAAATTGGTCTGAAGTTCTCTTTCTTTGTTGGGTCTTTGTGTGGTTTAGGTATAAGAGTAATTGTGGCTTCATAGAAGGAATTTGCTAGTGCTCCATCTGTTTCAATTTTGTGGAATAGTTTGAATAATATTGGTATGAGGTCTTCTATGAAAGTCTGATAGAATTCTGCACTAAACCCGTCTGGACCTGGGCTCTTTTTGGTTGGGAGACCTTTAATGACTGCTTCTATTTCCTTAGGAGTTATGGGGTTGTTTAACTGGTTTATCTGTTCCTGATTTAACTTCGGTACCTGGTATCTGTCTAGGAAGTTATCCATTTCCTGCAGATTTTCAAGTTTTGTTGAATATAGGCTTTTATAGTAAGATCTGATGATTTTTTGAATTTCCTCTGAATCTGTAGTTATGTCTCCCTTTTCATTTCTGATTTTGTTAATTTGGACACACTCTCTGTGTCCTCTCGTTAGTCTGGCTAGGGGTTTATCTATCTTGTTGATTTTCTCAAAGAACCAACTTTTGGTTCTGTTGATTCTTTCTATGGTCCTTTTTGTTTCTACTTGGTTGATTTCGGCTCTGAGTTTGATTATTTCCTGCCTTCTACTCCTCCTGGGTGTATTTGCTTCTTTTTGTTCTAGAGCTTTTAGGTGTGCTGTCAAGCTGCTGACATATGCTCTTTCCTGTTTCTTTCTGCAGGCACTCAGCGCCATGAGTTTTCCTCTTAGCACAGCTTTCATTGTGTCCCATAAGTTTGGGTATGTTGTACCTTCATTTTCATTAAATTCTAAAAAGTTTTTAATTTCTTTCTTTATTTCTTCCTTGACCAGGTTATCATTGAGTAGAGCATTGTTCAATTTCCACGTATATGTGGGCATTCTTCCCTTATTGTTATTGAAGACCAGCTTTAGGCCGTGGTGGTCCGATAGCACGCATGGGATTATTTCTATCTTTCTGTATCTGTTGAGGCCTGTTTTTTGACCAATTATATGGTCAATTTTGGAGAAAGTACCATGAGGAGCTGAGAAGAAGGTATATCCTTTTGCTTTAGGGTAGAACGTTCTATAAATATCCGTTAAGTCCATTTGGCTCATGACTTCTCTTAGTCTGTCTACGTCTCTGTTTAATTTCTGTTTCCATGATCTGTCCATTGATGAGAGTGGGGTGTTGAAATCTCCTAGTATTATTGTGTGAGGTGCAATGTGTGTTTTGAGCTTTAGTAAGGTTTCTTTTATGTATGTAGGTGCCCTTGTATTTGGGGCATAGATATTTAGGATTGAGAGTTCATCTTGGTGGATTTTTCCTTTGATGAATATAAAGTGTCCTTCCTTATCTTTTTTGATGACTTTTAGTTGAAAATTGATTTTATCTGATATTAGAATGGCTACTCCAGCTTGCTTCTTCCGACCATTTGCTTGGAAAGTTGTTTTCCAGCCTTTCACTCTTAGGTAGTGTCTGTCTTTGTCTCTGAGGTGTGTTTCCTGTAGGCAGCAGAATGCAGGGTCCTCGTTGCGTATCCAGTTTGCTAATCTATGTCTTTTTATTGGGGAGTTGAGGCCATTGATGTTGAGAGATATTAAGGAATAGTGATTATTGCTTCCTGTTATATTCATATTTGGATGTGAGGTTGTGTTTGTGTGCTTTTCTTCTCTTTGTTTTGTTGCCAAGACGATTAGTTTCTTGCCTCCTCTAGGGTATAGCTTGCCTCCTTATGTTGGGCTTTTACCATTTATTATCCTTTGTAGTGCTGGATTTGTAGAAAGATATTGTGTAAATTTGGTTTTGTCATGGAATATCTTGGTTTCTCCATCTATGTTAATTGAGAGTTTTGCAGGATACAGTAGCCTGGGCTGGCATTTGTGTTCTCTTAGGGTCTGTATGACATCAGTCCAGGATCTTCTGGCCTTCATAGTTTCTGGCGAGAAGTCTGGTGTGATTCTGATAGGTCTGCCTTTATATGTTACTTGACCTTTTTCCCTTACTGCTTTTAATATTCTTTCTTTATTTTGTGCGTTTAGTGTTTTGACTATTATGTGACGGGAGGTGTTTCTTTTCTGGTCCAATCTATTTGGAGTTCTGTAGGCTACTTGTATGCCTATGGGTATCTCTTTTTTAGGTTAGGAAGTTTTCTTCTATGATTTTGTTGAAGATATTTACTGGTCCTTTGAGCTGGGAGTCTTCACTCTCTTCTATACCTATTATCCTTAGGTTTGATCTTCTCATTGAGTCCTGGATTTCCTGTATGTAACTGATATTAATGTCTGTATGTTTTGTGTGGTGATTCTCAGACCTCAATACTTCAGGTAATACATGAGCTGGTCTGCAGGAAGGGGACACTTTATGCTCAGCCCTCATCTTACTTCGTGTATAGCCAAAGCACTCAACATAAGCAATAGGGTCTCCCCCTTCACTTCTGAAATGGAAACAAGAACAATAGCCTTTATCCCTTCAGGGCCTCAGAGACCTCTTTGGCCAACAATTTCTAGAGAGGTAACCCATCAAGCGATTTTGATACACTGGGAATTTTGATATTCTTATGGCTTTCTGAGAAAATCAGGTTTCCTTTTATGTGTGCTTATATGTATTTTAAATTGGTTTCTAGGACTGAAAATCATTTAAAGTTAGAACATTTTATCTAGATATAAAATAACCCCTTTACAAGGATGAGTGAGACAATGCAAAGTCCCAAACCACCACCCCATAACTAATAGAGATAACCGTAGTTTGGGGTTTTTGAAAATATATTCTCTACATACAAATGTTCTGACCATGGTTTCCCTTCCCTTATCTCCAAGATCTATTTAATTGCATGATTCATTCTTTCCTTCTTTTATCTTCCCTTTTTTCCTTTTTTCCTTCTTCCCTTCTTCTATCCTTTCCCTCTTTCTCTCTTTCCTTCCTTTCTTTTTTCTTTCTTTTCAAATCAAACAGGTAATAACAACAAAGGAAACAGAATGAAACACAGTAAAGAAGCGGGGGTGGGGCAAAACATGGAGCACACACATACCCAACACACACACATGCAACATACATACATATAATCAATACACATACATGTCCAGTACATATACATACAGTACACACACACACACACACACACACACACACACACAGCAGAAAAACCATAAAGCTTTGAATACAGTTTAGAAAAGTTTTAATTTAGTCACTTGCTTTCTTGATCTACCAACACTTATATAAGAACTCACTCAGTTATCTAAGTAATGCATTCAACCTGAAAATTTTCGTTCTAAATCAGTAGCCTAGCACATCTACTCAAGTCAGAGTCTAAAAAGAAGCAGATGATGAAGCAACAGATATAGAATAGCAAATCTTTGTTTTATAAGAGGATAATCTCACAAGGTAGAGACTCTAGAGAAGACAATGCACATCAAGGCCAATATTATAGTAGACCAGAACTTTTAAACTGTATGACAAGCTGTGTTTGCTTTTAATCTAATTATCATTGGAATAAAATGTTTATCAATCCTCTTTCTTCATCTTACTCACACACACACACACACACACACACACACACACACAGTAAAAAGAAAAACAGAGAAGCAGGGAGATAGACAGATAGAAGGAAATACAGAGAGACAGGGAGACGAGACTGGCAGCAACAAAGATAGACTGAAACAGAGACAGACAGACAGACAGACAGACAACAAGAAGATGGTGATTGGAATGATACTGAGGGTGAGCTTTTCATTTTACAGACAATCTTAAGTAAATTAACATAGGAAACAAAAGCCCATGGCTTTGAAGCCAAAGGTTGGCCCTCCAATCCACACCATAGCAAGATGTGAAACAAATCAAGAGTGAGCAAACCTCAAAGGCTTGTAGGTATTTTTCCTTGCCTTGGCTGTATGTCTGCATGATACAAGTGTGCAAGTACTTGTAAGGTGTACAGAAGTCAGAAAAAGGGTACTGGATCTCATGGAGAGAGTCACAAGCAGTAGTGAACCATCACACGTGGGAGCTAGGAACCAAACTCTTATTCTTTCTACAAGAGGAACAAGCCTTTTTAACCACTGGGACATTTCTCCAGCACCTTCCTGTGTTCTATAAATAAATGAATATGAACTTGACCTGACATTTGTGAGCATGAGACAGAAAGAAAGTTCAGTGGGTCTGCTGTGGATTCTGTCAATGAACTCAAGAGAAAGTGTGGTTTGATCCATGAGGCCATCTATAGCACAGTAAATATCAATTTGTTGTGAACTGTTCATATATATATATATATATATATATATATATCAACATTTGATATGGTTTATTGAAAGTGACAAGTAGAATAGGTAAATACAGTGGGTTGTGTGGGGAACGTGCATAGAAGGACTATACAGGTGAGATGCAGAAACCCCTGGGGAAATTACTTCCTTAGCAACTGACCATTTCTCCAGATATTCACCTGCTCAACTGACATCAGTCAACAGAGTTTACTTTGCAAGACTCAGCAGCTTGATTCCAGATGACACCAAGTAACTAACTGCCAAATTCTTAAATTTTCTTAAAATTTCTTCAAATGTTCAAATGTTGTTTTTGTCATGAAGCAGTTTTTAAGTAGATCTCTCTAGGAAGGACAAACCATACCTTTCAGACAGACAATGGAACATCTAAATTTCTCTCTGTACAACCTTAACAATAGTTATGGTCCTCTATTGTACAAATTTGTTACACTACATATACAAATATACAACAAGCAAAACAACTTTCATAATAAGACAACATAGGTCCCATCACCTGTCACCGTTGTGTCACTAGTAGTTTTGTGTCTTCTGATATTTCAGAAAAGAGGGACAGTACTGTCCTGTTTTATAAGCTTTGATGACTGTTGTCAGTTTTGTAAAAGGACTGCATCATCCCCTTTGCTGTCTTGTTCCTGGTTTCTCAAGTTCTTTGAAGGGAAGGAGAGGAGAACATGAAATCCAGTGGCAGCCCACCTTCTGAGCCCCACGCTGGCAAGCCCCAGAGATCTAGGAGGCAGGGTGGGTGGCTGGAAAAGTTTGAAAATGCACACAGCTCATTAGCATTTATTAAAACATTCCTCGGACCTCTGCCACGTTGCACAGGGTACATCCATGCTCACTCTCTGATTAACCTTTAATTCACTCAACTAGTATATTTTTTCAAACCAAAACATATGAGTGCTTAATATTGGGGAGAAAGCAAGAGTGGTGTGTGTGAGTCTCACGTTACTTTTGTAGACAGCAATGAAATGAGTGGCTCTGGAGGCAGCTTCTCACTAGCACATCTCTTCAGTTTGTTCAGTTCAGACAGCGGCAGTCAGTTCTGTAGGGGCATAGCAGGCCATGAGGTTGATCCTGAGCCCTGGGATACCAGCTGTGCAGGAGACTGTCTGGTGGCCAGAGGGGAGCCAGCCTGCAGCTGGGCCTGGGTGAGCTGCTCTGGACTGACCAGTGTCTTCAACACATTGTTCTCCTGCTCCAGTTGGGAGTTTTTCTCTATTACTTCTTTGATCTGCTTCTTCAGAACCTCCACTTCTCTTTAACTGCATATATCAAATGACTTTTCACCACTGCTCTATTTTGTTGTTGATAGCTACCACACTTGCACCAGAACTTAAAGCCTTTGTCATGAGCTCTCTCCTTACTCATGCAGAAGATCTTGGCAGTCTAGGAAGCTCTATTTACTTAACCCCTAATGAAGGACTATGACAGGGATAAGACTAGCTTTGCAGTTCTCAACTGTGGCTCAAATCGCTCTTTCAAAAAAAAAAAAGATTTATTTTTATTTTGTGTGTGTGCCATGCTCTTACAATGTCTACAGGAATCAGAAGAGGGTATTGGACTTTCTGAAACTGTTGTTAGCTCCAGTGTGGGTGCTGGGAACTGAACCAAGGTTTTCTGCAAGAGCAGCATATGCTCTTAACTCCTGAGCCACCTCTCCAGCCTCAGAAAGATCTCTTTCAAGTGAAATATCATTTTATTTTAGACCCTCATAAAGAAAGTAAAAGAAGAGAAAAGAAAGGAAAAAACAGAATAACAAAATCAACATAAAAACAAAAGAACAAAAACAAAACCTCACTGTCCAGAGCCCTGTGGGAAGAGAAGGAGCAGGAAGATTAGTTCCCAGCATTTCAGAGGGAGAACATGAATGAAGCAAGCAACCAGTAATATTGAATAGACACAACTGTGAGTCACAGGAGAGAAAACTCCTGTGTATCACTTACCGTAAACCACTAATGTAAAACCCGGGATGGTGAAAGCAAACCGCACCAGCAGGTTAACACCCAGTGTTAAAACACTATTCTGTCTTAAAATATCCATTTTAAAAATTGAAAAGACACCATACCCTAGCATATTTTGACTGCTTCGGAACTATGGCTCCTGTGGAGTCTATGGGGACTTCGATTCATAGTTATGTGGTCTGAGCTGAATATAAAACTGTTGTATTGTGTGGTAAAGCCTTATGGTCTCTATGCATATTGCAAATCAGCATAATATCCATTCATTGATGGTAAGGTATGAAAGGAAAAGTATCAGATCCTAACAACCCCAGCACAAAGATGTAATTGCCCCAAAGTGTCAGAGAGCAGGGAGTAAGAGACAGAAGATGACAGAGAAGGGGAGGAGAACAAAGGAGAGAGAGGATAAGTATTTGTCCCTGCGTGGGACAAAGAACTGCCTCTGGATAGAGAGTAGAAAAACACAGACATGGTACATAGAAAAAATGGCAGTTTATAAAGGTTCAAGGGGAACCCCTGTGTTAGGACGATGTGTTTCATTTTAGTTAGGTACGCTAATTAGATGGACCAAAGGAGGATTTTGATTGCTGGACTTTAATACTTATACTTTGATAGCTGGACCTTGGTAGTTAGTCCCAGAAGGAAGAAGTGTCCAAACAAGAGAGTATTTGAAATGCTTGAACTGGTCAGAGTCCCTTCAAGGATTTCTCCATCTCTCCTGGACCAATAATGCCAAGGGAATGCAAAAGTGACCTTGGAAATAACTGGAAACTTGAAGTATCACATTTTACCACTCATCTTGTAGCCTAAATAGAAGACTCTCCATCTTGGTTAGTTTTACTGGAGTGAAAGATGAATTGAGAACATTTTGTTTTTTATAAAAAGGATGTTTCCCTGTGAAAACAGAAGGAGTTATTGTCCTGGGTATTTGACCACTGTTCCCATCCTAGTGGTCACAGAGAGTAGAGATTTAGTGTGAAAATTACCCTACCATGTAAAAGTGGGCAACATGTTGAAGCTTTATATATTGATTGATTCTTTTATTGGTATTTGTCTTAGATAGGGTTTTACTGCTATGAAGAGACACCATGACCCAAGAAAATCTTATAAAGGCGAACATATAATTTAAGCTGGCTTGCTATTTCAGAAGTTTAGTTCATTATCATTGTGGTAAGAAGCATGGTAGCACACAGGCAGATATGATGCTAGCAGAGCTGAGGCATCTGCATCTTGATCTGACTCCAGACAGGAGAAAGTGACTCTTCCAGGCTGGATGGAGCTTCAGAGCCTAACCCCTGCACAGTGATGCAATTCTTCCAATAAGGCCACACCCACTCCAGCAAGGCAACACCTCTTAATAATGCCACTGGCCATGGGTCAAGTATAGTCAATCACAATAGTATACACTAAAATTATTACTGATTTATAGATGTTCCTAGGACTTCCGAGAAAGAGATATTGCTACAAAGGTGATAGAACCCAAGGGCACATAAATGATAAAGTACTTTTGACCTGCATGATACTTTAAAATATGGAAGTTACAGTAATAAGAGAGTTCTATCAATCAAGTTTCCATATTATCCATTATCCATGGAATATTTTTCATTCTGAACACAACCAGATCTTTTCCTATTTACTGAATTATATTACTAATAATTTTGTATCTATAATAACAATGTTCCATGGGTAGAAATCCCAAATAATAGAAACAATGGTTAAGTTTTTGTGTGTGTGTGTCTTGTGTGTGTGTGTGTGTGTGTGTGTGTGTGTGTGTTTGTGTAGAGGGTAGGTGTAGGGCCCATGAAAGCCAGAGTCCAGTGTCAGAATCCTTGTTGGGAGTCTCCATGTATATACTGGAAACCAGACCTGGGTCCTCTGCAAGAGTAGCAACTGTTCTTAACTCTCCTGCCCTAAACGCCGGCTAAAAGTAAGCTGAACAATAGCATAGAATGAAAATAGAGACAACTGGAAATATTTATTGTAAGGATAGCGAATACCAGAAATCCACGTACATAAATCGTGATGGATGGAAACACAGAATGTCAGTGGTGAGAGTGTACTTGAAAACTCCTTTCCACCTCTGAGACTTTACACAGCTTAAAATCTATAAAGCACTTGTGAGTCCTCAGCAATCAGGGGAAATACCTTGGACATTATTACCGTGGAATCCAAAGAGGCTTGCTTCTCCTTAACCTTTTGCTAAATCCTCTGCCTTATCTCATCTCTTTGTGGTGATATTGACCACCTGGCACTCATCAGTAATGTCTCTCTCAGCAGGTGCCTCACAGCGTTTAAAGAACAGCTTAAAGGCTGAAATATGCTCGCCCTCCCCCATTCTTGGACACGTCAGTCTTTCAGGGAGATAATCTAGTTTCCATGAACAACAACAAAATCCCATGATACAATAATTGCACTGCGTCTCCACTCAAAGCCACCCAGTATAGGCTACGGAGAAAGATGCTGAGTTTCGGGGGATGTCATTAAAAAGCTGAGTGGCCATTCTCATTATGGGCACAAACAGTTTAGACAGCAATAGAGGACAAGAAGCAAAAATAAAGGCAGCTCCTTAAGCACTGAGATTTCCCTGCTTAGGGATTTGCTCATTGTTAATTTTATCTTGTGGTTAGGTCTTCAGTCTGCTTGCACAGTGTCCTCAGTTTCTTTGTGCCTTGGACACACATCTTGTAATTCATTTTAATTGCCAACATGCAAATACTATCATCATGAAAGCAAATAAAATTATAGAATTTGGAATGGAAAAAGGCCAACCTTACAAAATAAAGATTTTCGGACCTAAAGGATTCTGCAATGTCTTTATCACAAATACTATTAAATGAGAAGATAGAAGTCTTATGCAATGTGAGGAATAGGGTAAGTACACAGATGACTCGGCCATTGTTGGGAGTTACCAGCTAATATCAGATGTTTCAGAGTTATGTGCATATGGTCTTTCATTTTTTATTTTGCTTTATTATCCAAAGTAAAAATTATACTGTCATTTTTATTAGGGTTCAGTTTTAAGCATAACTATAACTTCAGCTTTCAAAGATCCTGAAATCATCACCATGGAATTCCTTGGGAGAAATGACAAAATGCGTCCAGGTCTCAGATCTCACCAGATTATTATTACAGAATGATCTAGGAGGCAATGGCAAAACTAGGGTGCAGCCACTCCATGTAATAGCCATGGGGTTTCTGAAATAGATTCTCAAGTTTTTCAGGTTATTGAATCATACTTAACAGTATTCATCCTTATACTGACCACCTCTGATTTCTCAGGCTACAGAAGGCTTAAGAACCATCCCCAGGAGAAACGAATTTCCCAGTCTTAGCTTAAATATCTTCATTCTTTCTCATCCTGTTCATGCCCGCTGTCTCTTTTGAGCGTGGATTCAAATGCTGCTGCTGTTTGCACTTTGTAAGAGAAACCATCTGTCACTGTTGATCTTACCAGGGCCATGGGTACTAAGGGTGCAGTGTGTTCTTTCCTGCTGTAAGATTCATCAGCCAGACTGAGATACTATTTCCTGTTACTTACAGTATAAATTTGTTCCCTCCGAAGAGAACAATGGACCCTTAGAATGACATATAGACTCAGGTTTGAGTGGCATTAGCTCTGTTAAGTACTAGCAAAGCAAGAGACGCAACCAGAATCTTGGTTTTCCCATATTTAAAACAGAAACAGCTGCCCCTGGGTACTTCCTTTTCCTTTAAACATGTCTTCTCTTTTATAACAAATTTAGATTCACAATAAATTGAATCCTTCTATAAGCTCTTTAGCCTCATCTATGTATAACCTACAAGTCTATTAACATTTCTCATTCAAGTTATATATTTATTATAATCTATGGACCCCAAGTTGTCCCTATCATCATCCAAAGAACATGCTTTCCATTAGGGTTTATCCATAGATATAGGCTTTGTGAATTTTGACAAATGTATAATTATGTATGCCAACTAATAGCATCCAACAGAATCTTTTCAGCGTATTAAAATTTCTGCCTGCTGATACTTTCTTCTCTTAACTCCTGGCTTTCACCATCTTCTGGAATGCAAAGAAGTTAGAAGATTGTCATGCACTGATTCTTTCACTAAGTCACAGGGACACAGACGTTCTCTGTGTGTCATTTGATGGCTTGGTAAACCATTTCCTTTCATCACTACATAAACTAGATTTACCCATTTATCTATGGAAGGATTTTGGAGGCTCCCTAGTTTTGATTATAAATTAAGATGCTGTAAACATCTATGCATTGACCTTTCTGTGAAAAAAAGATGTCAAGCAACTTAAACTATATCAGGGTCATATAATTATTGAATAATATGGTCAGAATTAAATTTTGTGTAAATTATAAGGCTGTCTTCTTCCAAAGTGCTTGTACTTTTCTCTTACTTTAGCCTCTTCAGAGTTCCTGTAGCTCTATCTTCTTATTAGTATCTGTTGTGGCTGGTGTTCAAGTGTGGGGCATTACAATTCAAAGCCATATCATATTTCAGTGGATAATTAATTATTTCTAATATTAGGAAACTACTCATGTTTATCTACCACCTTTGTAAGTTTTTTGGAAATATGCCAGCCTAGATATTCTGCCGGTTACAAATCAAGATATATACTCTCATATTTAAGAATTTTAATATTGATTTTTATATTGTAGCGATGGTCCTATATCAGATGGATTTTCTAGTATGTGCCCTCTCCTCATTCTTGGTTGTTAATGAACTAACCTGCCCACCGCATGGCAGGAATTCTTTAGTTTAATGCAGTATAGCTTCTTAATTATTTTTTTCATGTGTTGCATCTTTCGTGTCATCTCATGCACAAAATATTAGGATTTTTTCATGTGTCATTTTCCACTTATAAACATGACAGTTAGGATTATGATGCCCTTTGGGTTCATTCTGGGGTGGGGTATAAAATCTTTGCCTATATTCACTTTTGTTCAGTTGCTGTCTAGTTGTCCCACCATGAAATTAAAATATTTTCCATTGTTTTGTGATGAGTCCTGTGTCACAGACTAATTGATGACAGTTACATAGATCTGTTTCTGAACCATCTGTTCCGGTCCATTGGTATGGATGTTGGCTCCTTTACCACTATTACCCTATCTTGATTGTTGAATTTGACTATTGTCAGTAACTCAACATTGCTCCTTGATTTTAATATTGAGTTAAAAATTTTTGTTATTTGACTCTCTAATTTAAACTATCGAATCAGATTGTCACTAATTTGTTGGATATTTGTTGAAATGCTATCCATTGAAAAATCAAGCTAAAAAATACCCATGATATCTTGACATTATTAATTATTCTTCCTGATGTTCATGGGTTTCTCTACATTTAAATTTTGAATTTATTCATTAGAGTTTCATCGTGTTCCTCATAGTTCTCATAAAATTATTGTTCTGTTTATAACTATGCATAAGCATTTAATTAATTGCTAATTTTTAAAATCTAATATTTCATGTGTTCATTGCTTAAATATAGGGAAATACATTTTGTGATTTACCTTGTTACCTTCAGTCTTGCTAGAATCACTTATTTGTATTAGAATGATTTTGATTCTTGAAGATTTTCCAGCAGGAGATTGTCAGTCATGAACAGATAGATTTGTTTTCCAGTGCATAGGTCCATTTCTTTCCCATGCCTACTGTGTCAGCAAGAACTGCCAGGATAAGGTTAAAAGGATTTAGTAAAGATTATACTGACTAAGGATTCAGAAGGGTCAAGGACATCACAAGAAAATCTATAGAATCAAATAAACTGGGCCCATAGGGACTCACAGAGACTAAACCACCAACCAAGGAACCTCCATAGGACTGACCCAGGCCCTCTGCACATATGGTACAGTTGAATAGTTGGGTCTTCCAATGGGACTCCAACCAGCAGGCGCAGGGGATGTCTCTGACTCTGTTGTCTGCCCCTTTGACATCCTTTGCTCCTACTGGGTTGCCTAATTCAGCCTCTGTAAGAGAGGATATCCCTAGTTTTATAGCAACATAATATTCCAGGACTGGTCGATATCTATGGGAGGCCTCCACTTTCTGAAGAGAGAGTAGTAGATGAAGAGGGGGAAAGTGGGAAGAAATGGAGGTGTTGAATACAGAAGGAGGGAGGGGAAATGTGGTCAGGATGTAAGATATGAAAGAAAAAATAATAGAAATAGAGAAGTATGACTTTTATAGATGTGTATTTTATCACATCACAGAAGTCTCACTTTATTTCTGAAGGCTGAGAACCCTATAATAAATGGGCTCTGTGTTTGAACAAATAACTTTTAGGATTATTGACATGTTCATATAGTATTATTTTCTTTTGTATTCTGTTATGAAAAATAGATTAATTGATGCTTGAATGTTGACCCAATCTTTTGTATCTGGAGCAAATCCCAATGGGTCAAGATATATAATTCATTTCAAGAAAATTTGTGTTTTGTTGCTTTTATTGGACATTTTTGTATCTTTGTTCATGTGAAATATAGGACTATATATGCTTTAATATAATGTTCTAGTTCAAGCATTGGGCTAATCTTGCTGTCATAGAAGGAACTAAGAATATTCCTTTGACTTTTATAGTTTTGAAGACATGACAGAAAGTTGGAATAACTTCTCTTTTAAATTTTCAGTAGAATTTGTTAATAAATCCTTGTGGGACTTGCTCTTTCTCTTTTGGAAATGTTATCAATTACTGATCTAATTATTATTAGAAATGGAACTTTTTATGGTATGTTTCCTTTCACGGAGTTTGAAATGCTTGATCATTCAATGCATTGGTCTCTTTGGTAATGAAAATCAAGTCTGTGGTCAAAATGTGAATTCTCACAGTCTTTCATTATCACTTAAGGTTTGTGGCATATAAATGATGTATTTTCATAGCATTGCAGAACTGTGCTTTTAGTTTCTAATTTTGCTGGCTTGGCATTTGTCAATTTTATTGATAAATTCAAGGCACTAAATTTTGGCTTCTCTATTTTCTGGTTATAATTTCATTGATTCCTGCATAAATTTGAGTCTTTTTCTTTCAATTATTTTGGACTTCAAATAATCTTTATTATGGATTTTTAGGAGGATTGATTTTAGTTCTTTCTTTTTTAATTTTCATTTTTCTTTTGTCTTTTTGAGACAGCATTTCTCCGTGTATCCTTGGCTGTCCTTGGAACTCCGTGTATCCTTGGCTGTCCTTGGAACTCCGTGTATCCTTGGCTGTCCTAGTGTGTCTAGGGTAGAGCACACCACCCTAGAACTCACAGAACTACTCCTGCCTCTGCCTCCCAAGTGCTGGGATTAAAAAAATGTGCCACACAGCCAGAATACAGCAAATACAGAGGCGTATGCCAGCAGGAAACCACTGAACTGAGAACAGGACCCCTGTTGAACGAATCAGAGAAAGAACTGGAAGAGCTTGAAGGAGCTCGAGACCCCATATGTACAGCAATGCCAACCAACCAGAGTTTCCAGGGACTAAGCCACTACCCAAAGACTATACATGGACTGACCCTGGACTCTGACCTCGTAGGTTGCAATGAATATCCTAGTAAGAGCACCAGTGGAAGGGAAGCCCTGGGTCCTGCTAAGACTGAACCCCTAGTGAACTAGACTGTTGGGGAGAGGGCAGCAATGGGGGAGGGTGGAGGGAACACCCATAAGGAAGGGGGGGGGGGGATGTTTGCCCGGAAACCCGGAAAGGGAATAACATTCGAAATGTATATAAGAAATACTCAAGTTAATAAAAAAAAAAAAATGTGCCACCACTTCCTGTCTTATTTTCTAATATATGTATTTAATGCTATGCTTTTTTCTACATATTTTTTGCTAAGTTCTCTTTTCATTATACTAGTTCAAAATATTTAATTGTTTTGCTTTATTCTTTAAAATACAAACATATTGGAGATACAGAGATAGTTCAGGGGTGAAGAACACTTGCTTCTCCTGCAAAGGAATTGAATTCAGTTTCTAGAACCCCTATACAACTCACAACCATCCATAATTCCAGTCTCAGAAGATCTGTAACTCTGTTCTGCAATATGTACACATCAAGCACACATAAGGTATACTTTTCTCATGCATGCAAAATATTCCCACACATAAAAAAATAAATCTTTAAAACATAAACATGTATAATGAAATTGATTACTGTTCATGCTAATTTAAAAGCTATACATTTCTAAACACACACACACATACACACACACACACACACACACTCATTCATTCATTATACAAGTGTAAGCAAATGTGTGAGAGACAGCGAAAGAGAGAGAGGTTTGCCACAGGATTCCCCAAGCTCCACCTAATGTTTGGCTGTGGGTCTATGCATCTGTTTCCATCAGTTGCTGGATGAAGCCATTCAGATGACAGTTGGGTTAGATGGTTAGATGCCAATTTGTGAGTGTAGCAGAATGTCATTAATAATCATATCACTGACATTTATTTATTTATTGAAATTCTAGTTTAGTTTTATTGTGGGTCTCTGGGCTATCCATTGTCTGACTTCTGGCCCTTAAAACAATGTCAGGCATGTGTCCCCTCTGATGGCGTGGATCTCAAGTCAGGTTATTGCTTGGCCACTCACACAATAATAAGTAAATAAAGAATATTGTTTTCTATTTCATTTTATGCCTTTTCTTTCTTTGTTTTTAGGTTTCTTCTAATATTGTGTTTGCCTAATTTTTATAATATACTACTTTGACTTTCTTCTCATTTCTTGTGTGTATAGTTTAGATGTATTTTTAGTGGTTACCATGGATTATAATTATGGGTTGTTATACTAGGTTCAAATAACAACTCAAATTCATAACACTCTGGTATAAATTAATATCCACTTTAATAATATGCAGAATATATGTCCCATATATCTTGCTCCTCACTAGGTTGTCACATTGCATTTTATACATTGTGTTCAAACACCAATTTACATTTATTTTATTCGTTCATAATCTAAATCATATAAGAATGAAAATTACCTTTGTGAAAGATACATGTTTCCTTGTTCAGCTTGTAGTTGTTTTCTAATGCTTTTTTAATTCCCATGGAAAGCCTTACATTAACCTTAAGTTTGGTTCATCAGGAAATACAATGATTTTTGGAGGTTGGTTCTACTAACTAGAATTCTTGGTTCACCTTTCTCCATTAAGTGATTTAAAATGAAATCTCAATCTCTTCTTACTTCTCTTGATGTATTTAATTGTGTCCTTGTTTTTCTGAGGGTTCCTTTCATGTGGTCATCTGTTTTTCTCTTGATACTTGTTTCTTAATGTCTTTATTCATTTATTTCATGTGTTTTGCCTGCATGCAGTGTCTGTGTATCAATAAGGATACAGTACCAAATCAGGAGGGATTAGACAGGGAAAGCAGATGGGAAAGACAGCTAATGTTAAGTGCCTATTGAGGGGCAGCATGGGAACCTAGTCAAATATGAGCATCCTAAAATATATACATATATGAAGTGGATCTAAATGAAATTATCTAATAATGGTGGAGACAGTACACTGATTTGATATTTCACACAACAAAATGCAGCTTTTCATACATGGAATGGTGTTTGTCTTTGAGTTACATACACCATCATATCATATGCAAACAGTGGAATTACGACAGCTTCTTTTAGGATTTGAATCCTTTGACCTCCTTTTGTTGTCTAAATGGTCCAATTAGGACTTCAATAGTTATATTTAATAGTGAGAGAGTAGACAGACTTGTCTTGGCCCTGATTACAGCTGGGTTGCTGCAAGTTTTTCTCCATTTAGTGTGATGTGGGCTCTTGGTTTCCTCTACACTGCTTTTAATATGTTTAGGTTTGGGCCTTGAATTCTCTTGGATCAGGACAAATTTATGCCAAAGCAAAAGCCCAGTCACCAATATCTTTTGTTTTGAAACTGACCAACCCTAAAGAGGGGACAGAAACATCTTAAAGACCCTTAAAATAAGATTCATAGACACAACCCTTTACTTTTTGCTGGAGATTGTTTATTCTATTCTCCCTCTCTGTTTCTGTGTGAATCTGCCTGTTGTTGTGGGTCTTTCTTTTTGTCTCTCTACATCTTACTCTGTCTCTGTGTATTTCTGTCTGTCTCTCTCTCTGTCTCTCTGTCTCTCTGTCTCTCTGTCTCTCCCTGTCTCTCTGTCTCTCTCTGTCTCTCTGTCTCTCTCTGTCTCTCTGTCTGTCTCTCTCTCTCTTTCTCTCTCTCTCTCTCTCTGTCACTCCCTCTGTCCCTCATTCTGTCCTTCCCTAACTTCTTCCCTCTCTCCATCCCTACTTCCCTCCATGTATCCATCCTGCCATCTCTGACTTCTCTCGCTCTCTTTCTCTCTCCACTAGCACTATCTGCATCATTTCTAGCAGTTCCTCCTTCCTTCCTATTCAGAATAGGACAGGTCTCCCAAGTATATTTAGCAGCCATGGCTTCTCCGTTTATATTAAGCCAGGGTACTTCCTATCCTACTAAGTTTAGAGCTTTCAACCCAGTGAGGGGAGAGGCTCCCATGCATAGACGACAGAGTCAGAGACATACCCTGCTACCACTGTTAAGACTTTGCATGAAGATGAACCTACACTAGACTTGCAAGGGACTGAGGGCCTAGGGCAGTCAAATGTAGGCTTCTGATTTCTGGTGGACCGTTCATTCCCAGTACTGTATAGGCTCAATTTGTCTGCATTTTTTCTTCTGTTTTCCTTTCCCCCCAACTCCTACAAAAATTCTTGCAGCCCATCTCTACCTAATGTTGGCATGTGTGTCTTTGCATTGGTTTTCATCATTTACTAAGTGAAGCTTTTCTGATGACAATAGAGGGTAGGCCCAATCTCTGAGTATATCAGAATATTATTAGAAATCTTTTCATTGGCCTTTTTTCAATTCATTTGTTTCTATCTGATCTCTATGTGCATCTGTGCCTCTGTGTAGTCCAGCTTGTGGTTCTTGATACTCCAAGAATTGCTAGGGGTGGACACACTCTTGTCCTGCTGTTTTACACCCATCCAATCTGTGGATCTGAGGATGTGTCTCCCCAGATCTGAGCCTTGCTCATCCTTGGATGGGAATCCTTGGCCTGATTGTCCTGCAAGAGAGTCAGGAACCTATTGACATGGACACTAAGATCTAAGTGTGCCATACACACATCAAAATAGGCCTTTATATATTTCAGTATGAGCAGTTCCGAGGGTTCACAATAGTCCTCAGTGTTCTTGTTCATCCATGTTTCCAGGAAGCTACAGAGGGCGTTATTTATTTGTTCATCCTCTTCACAATGAGGGCTGATGTTAGCACACCTAGAGAAGACCAGAGAGAACGTCACCTGTAAAGTCCCAGGCCCCTCACCTCCAACTGGCAGTTCTGGCTGCTCTCAGAATTATGAGTTCACCTGTACACAGTCCGTGCTTTCACTGTAACTGTGCAGAGGTTGAACACGTGCATCTGTACCTAAACAACACTGTGTTCACATGGTCCCCTGTATTATGCTTCATAGATCTCCACTTTTGATACATCTCTATTGGGTATTCCAGTATTTCCTGAACCTCCATTACATATGAAAGAAGTGCATTCACCAAGGCCTCAGAAATATCGATTGAAGGATAAAGTGCTATTCCAAGGTAGAGGTGACAGCAACATCCATTTTAGAGCATTGGCATTGGACAGCCCTATCACTTGAACGAAGCATGGGAGAAAAAATTTCTTAATGCATGTTACTGGGTCCTGACAATGATGTACACAATAAATAGTTGGACACACACACACACACACACACACACACACACACACTCACTCACAGAGAGAGAGAGACAGAGAGACAGAGAGAAAGAGAGAGAGAATGACAAATAGAGACAGAGAGACAGAGAGACAGAGACAGAACAGAAAGAGACAGAGAGACAGAGAGAGACAGAGAGAGAAAGAGACAGAGACAGAGACAGAGAGAAACAGATAGGGAGAGACAGAGACTGAGAGAGATAAAAGAGAGAGAGAGGGACAGACAAAGAGACAGAGAGAGACATGAAGAGAAACAGGGAGAGTGACAAGAGAGAGAGAGAGAGAGAGAGAGAGAGAGAGACAGGGAGAGACAGAGCCAGAAACAGAAAGACCCAGGATGAACAGAAGGATGTGAAAACTATGGGCTTTGAAATTGGCACTCACCTCAGGAACAGCTGGTCCAGTACCAGTAGGGGGGTGTCAAATCTTTGGTATATGATCGAAAAGGCAGGGACATAGAAGGTGTCCCCTTCCTGCAGAGAAGGCCCCAGCTTGTTCCCTAGCTTAACCACAGCCGCTGTACTAATGCTGGAGTTTCTGTAGAGCTCGCTCAGGTCCTGTGCTGCAGAATCATTCTCACTCTGAGGAAAGATCAAGGCAAAAGGTTCAAAGGGTCACTGGTCTACAACATTCTGATTGGATCTACTTATTACACATTTTCCTGAATTAGTACTCTGCTAAAAATGGAGAAAAGCCCGAGTAGTTACCTTGTCTGTGTGTTCCTGGCTTTGACTGCTCTTGGTCGATGATCTTCCCTTTCGGGAAAATGGCCACAGGCGTCGAAGACAAGAGCGAACCCTGTGCCTCCAGACACCACCATGGCCTTCCCTGTTGTCTTTCTTGAGGCCTGAGCCTCGAGTAGTCCGAAGACAACAAGAGAACATCCTTCCCTCTCAACTGTCTGTGGAAAGTGAGCCTCCAGGCCTTGCTCTAACCAGTGGGTTGCCTGGTTACCAAGGTTCTGTATTGTTAGGTCATTTTGAAGAGGGTGGTTCCATCACTGTCCTTTCTTCAACAGAACTTTCCTTAAAGGCTCCCATGCCCCCTCCCATTTCCTAGGTACACAAACCAACCTAGGTAGATATCAGTTTTGCCAGCTGAGTCTCTCCTTTTGAGCTGCATCTGTAACCATACTCATAAATTCAGCCCGAATTATCCCAATTTACCATAAACAAACCCTAGGCTGGTCTTCTTGCATTTACATGACCTTGTATGTGTTCTGTGTGTAATGAGATCACATACATGCCTGTGACAGCAGCAGCCCCACAATGTCAGTGTGCCTGACTAGGAATTGTCTTTCACAGAGTCGGTTTCTACCATGAAGATCATTTTATCATGGCTTAAGCCAGTAGCTGTACAGCCCTTTGTGATCCTCTGACCTAGGAACATCCAATGACTTACAAGATGGAAGCTGGCCCCCTAGCACTCTTTCAGAAGAGATTCATCCTCCATTGCTTCTTCTTTCAATTCCTGCTTGAGTCCTTGATTGGATTCTGTCCAATGGTCGGCTGTGACCTGGCATCTGCAAGAAAACTTTCTCTTTCCTTAGTATCATTTAATCCTGGTGCTTTTCAAAGCAACTGAATGAAACCTGAACAGAACACACCACACTTTCTCTGTGCCCATCATGTGTCATGTGGCAGCCATCACGTCTCTAGTTCCTAATCATTCTTCCTCCCTCTATCCCATCTCTTCCGTTATACTCTGTTTCCTTTTTCTGCTCCTCTCAGTAACATTTGCTCCCAAGTCATTCACTGTTTATCCCCTGGTCATCTCCCTCCTTCAAACACAGTGTCTGGGTCACAGTTTAACAAGCCAGTGATGTGAGGGGTAAACACCATGTGCATGAGATCAGACTTCCCTGCTACTCCACAGTGGTGGGCGATGTTATAGTTAGTTACTATGTTGTCTCCCTTGCCAAATGAAGTAGAGTTGAGTTCATTGCTCCTTTACTCTTCCCTCTGATGTTTACTTAGTTTCTTTTGTTTCAGTTCCCAAAAGTTGTTCCCGATCTCTTGCATGTTCATATGCATGTGTATGGTTATGCCTCAGGGTACATGTGAGGAGGGCATTGCATGATAGGTTTGTTTTATGTGTTAGGTTTATTTGTGCATGTTCTTCTGAGAAAGTACATGGGAGTGCTTACATGCATACATTCTAGCATACAATTGCATCTGTGGGTGTGTGTTCATGTGTTGTTTCCTTTTTGAGGTGAGTGTGTGTGTGTTTATTTGTGTGTGTGTATTTTTGTGTGTGTTGTGTATGTGTGTTTTGGTAGAATGTAACATTCTTTATGGGTTAAGGGAAAAGTTAGAATTCCTTAAAATGACTTGGTACACAAATAACCCTGGGAACTAATTCTCTCTTCAAAGGAACCTAGGTCCACATCATGGTCTTGATCTGTATCCTCTGGTGAGACAAAATAAAACACAATAGATAAACGCTAAGACTCTTCATGGCTCTGTTCCTAGAAGCAGGCGAGCTGTTGAATCTATTGGTAATGGGACCAGGGATATCTAAGTTCAGAGGATTCATCTGTGAAGATGCCAATTCCACTTGATAAGTTGAAAATTATCAAGAGATGAAAAGCCTTTATAGAGAAGGATTATGTGACATGAGGATTTTGTTACAAGAGTCTAGGAGTCTGACCACATCATGAAAGTTAGCCATAGATATGAATCATGTAGATGTACCACCACACTAGAATTAATAATATAACTGTGATAGAAAAGCTGAGGAAGAGTAGTTATTACCACTGATCCAGTGACATTAGGAATTAAAACATTGACTGTAAATCAGAGAGTTCTGTGGAGCAGTATAGAGTCAACAACATTGTGGACTTCCAAGATGGCTGACTTCTTCTTCATTGTCTTTTCCTGCATAACACTTGGTAGTTTAACACCAATGACTGGTACAGCTTGTCTCTGTCAGTAGCTGCTCAACATCCCCTTCTTCCTGCTGCTTTTGAGCCTGAACTACTTCAATTCCTGATCAACACACGCTTTTTTGCTATGATTTTTTTTAATTGTGTTTTCGTGGATATTTTTTGTTTTAGATTTCAAATGTTATCTGCTTTACCCCCTTACCCATATCCTCTTCCCAACCCCCTCTTCTCTGAGGATGCTCCCACTCCCACCCACCCACTCCACCCTCAACACCCTGGCATTATCCTACATTGGGGAACAGAGTCTTCACAGGACCAAGGGCTTTTACTCTTTATGATGCTGGACAATGGCATCCTCTGCTACATGTGTGGCTGGAGTCATGGGTCCCTCCAGGTGTCCTGATTGGTTGGTGGTTTGGTCCCTGGGAGGTCTGGTGGGATGTGTTTGTTTGATATTGTTGTTCTTCTTACGGGGTTACAAATCCTTCTGCTCCTTCAGTCTTTTCTCTTCCTCCTCCATTGCGTTCCCCTTGTTCAGTCCAATGGTTAGGTACAACCATCCTCATGTGTGTCAGTAGGGTTCTAGCAGTGCCTCTTAGGAGTCAGCCATACCTGGCTCCTTTCAGCTGGCACTTCTTGGAATCAGCAATAGTGCCTGAGTTTGGAGGCTGCACATGGGATATGTCCCCAGGCGAGGCAGTCTCTGGAAGACCTTCTCTTCAGTCCATCTTCACTCTTTGTTTCTGTATTTCCTGCCCTGAGTATTTTGTTCTCCCTTTTAAGAAGGAATGAAGCATTCACATTTTGCCCTTCCTTCTTCTTGAGCTTCATATGATCTGTGAATTTTTTCTTAGGTGTTCCAAGCTGTTGGCCTACTATCCACTTTGCAGCGAGTGTAGACCATGTGTGTTCCTTTGTGACTGGGTTACTTCTCTCAGGTTGGTATTCTCAAGTTCCATCCATTTGCCTAATAATTTCATGTAATCATTGTTTTTAATAGCTGTGTAGTACTCCTGTATGTACTGCATCACATTTTCTGCTCTGTTCAGGAGGTTTTCCCCTGTGTTTATGTGTTCAAGGCATTTTCCCACCTTCCTTCTATTAGTTTCAGTGTGTCTCATTTTATGTGGAGATCTTTGATCCACTTGACTAGAGCTCTGTCCAAGGAGATAAGAATGGGTCAATTTGCATTCTTTGCCATGCTGAACTCCACTTGAACTAGCGCCTTATGTTGAAAATGCTGTCTTTCTTCCATTGCATAGTTTTAGGTCCTTTGTGTAAGATCAAGTGACCATAGGTGTATGGGTTCATTTCTGGGTCTTCAGTTCTATTCTATTGATCGACCTGCCTGTCTCTGTACCTATATTATGAAGTTTTGTCAAGACTTTTTTTTAAAATATACCTTTAGGTCAGGAAGGGTGAATTACCCAGCATTCTTTTATTGTTTAAAATACTTGTTGACATCCTAAGTTCTTTTTTCCTTTCCCAAATGATTTTGCAAATTGTTCGTTTTAAGTCAATGAAATTTTGATTTGGAATTTTAATGGGGATTCTATTGAATCTGTAGATTGCTTTGGGCAAGATGCCCTTTTCTGTATTAATCCTGCCAATCCATGAGCTCAGGACATCTTTCCATCTTCAGGAATCTTCTTTGATTTCTTTCTTCAAAGACTTGTAGTTCTTGTCATAAAGATATTTCACTTGTTTGATTAGAGTCACTCCATGGTATTTTATAGATATTTGTGGCTATTGTGAAGTGTGTCTTTTCCCTAAGGTTTTTCTCATCCAGTTCATTCTTGAGTAGATAAGGTCTACTGATTGTTTTGCATTAATGTTATATCCAAGTACTTTGCTGAAGTTGTTTATCAGCTGTAGGAGTACTCTCTTGGAATTTTTGGGGTCACTTAAATATATTATCATATGGTCTGCAAATAATGTTATTTTGACTTCTTCCTTTCCAGTTTGTATCCCTTTGACCTCCTTCCATTGTCTAATTGATCTGGCTAGGTCTTCAAGTTTTATATTTCATAGGTAGGTGGAGATTGGGCATCCTTGTCTAGTTCCTGATTTCAGTGGGGTTATTTCAATTTTCTCTCAATTTAGTGTGATGTGGGCTGCTGGTTTGCTGTATATTGCTTTTACTATGTTGAGGTATGGCCCTTGAATTCTGGCTGAGCAACATATGTTATGCCACACCTATAAGCCAGTCACCCATATAGACTTTTGGGAAACTTACCATCTCAAAAGAGGGAAGGGAACTTTCTTAAAGATCCTTAAAAGAACATTCATAGAAACAACCCCTTACTTTTGTGTTCTTGAATGCTTCTTTCATTCTCCATTTCTCTGTAAATCTGCTAGTTGCTGTGTTTCTTGGTGAATCTTTTTGTCTCTGTTCTTCTTACTCTGTCTGTCTCTCTCTCTGACCCTGTCTCTCCTCTCTCCCTCCATCCCTCCTCCCTCCATCCCCTCCCTCCCTCCTTCCCTTCTGCCTCCTTTCTTTCCTCCTTCTTTCCCTCTCTCTTTTCTGACTGTCTTTTTTTCTTTCCACCAGCACTGTCCACATCATGTCTAACAGTTCCTCCTTCATTCATCTTCAGAATAGGGCAGGCCTCTCATGTATATTTACCAACCCTGGCTCTTTAGTTTGCATTAAGATTGGGCATTTCCACTTCTATTCTGGCTAGAGCTTGAAACCCAGTAAGGGCAGAGGCTCCCATGCACAGGCAACAGAGTCAGAGACAGTCCCTGTTCCCAGTATTAAGACTTTACAAGTAGATGAACCTACAGAAGTGTTACATGGTGCTGAGGATCTAATTCAGTCAAATGTAGCCTAAGAGGTCCCCATGCAGGCTCTGGTGGACTGTTCCTTCTCTGTATCCTATAGGCTCAGATTGACTGGATATTTTATTTTCATCTTCTGATGTCCTTAACACCAGATCCTATGAAATTTTGTCCCAACTTTTTACCATTTTTTCCAAGCTCTACTCAATTTCTGGTTGTTTGTCCTTCTTTTTCTTTCCATAATATTCTAAGTGAAGCTTTTCTGATAACAATTGGTTTTGGACCAATCTCTGTGTATACCAGAATGATGTTAGTAATCATTTCATTGACATAATTTTTTATTCACTATTTTCTATCCTGTTTCTGTATGCATCTGTGTCTCTGGGCAATCTAGCCTGGACAATAACACTCTCCTGGCATAGGTCTCAAATGTATCAAGGCATTTATTAGACACTTTCACAATTTCTGTGCCACCTTTACTACAGCACATCTTTTAGGCTGTACAAAATATAGGTGAATTTTCTTTTGTGGCTCGGCTGATATGCTAATGTGTCAACTAGAAGTCTTTCTGTTTACAGGAAAGTCTCAATATCCCCAACCACTAGGAATCTGATCAGGAATCACACCTCATAGATTCCTAGAAGTTTCCACTGTGCTAGGTTTCCAGCTTTTCCCAGAGATATCCCCAATTCTAATTTACATTCCAAAGACTCTCCCATTATCCTCTCCAATTGATTATTCCTTTCCCATCCCTATCCTTCATTTGGACCCCTCCCATAACTATTCCCCACCCCAATAACAAAATGTAGATGTCCATTTGCTTCCTCTTCACAGTGAGATGCATGCATCTGTATCTTGGGTCCTTTTATTGCTTAGCTTGTCTGGTCTGTGGATTACAGCATACTTGTTCTTTACCTTAAAAGTAATTTCCACATATAAATGAGTTTATATTCTATTTGTTTTCTTTTTCCATTTATTTGCCAGGATGGAACAACATGTGGATTTTAAGAGCTGTAGAACACTCCAGTGTGTAAATATTAAATATTTCATTTATCCATTCTTCAGTGGAAGGACTTTAGGTTTTTTCTAGCCATTAACGATAACGATTGTATGATGATAGTTTTGTAAGTAAAATACTAGTATGCCTTTGTTCTACATTTGATTTAGAGTTGACGCGTATATCTTCTCAAGAAAACAGTCTATTTAAGACATTTAACTTTTATACTTTCTGCATGTCACTTAATTGTTTAAATGCTTATGTTTATCTATTTAAAATTATTTTTGTTCCTTTAAAAACTTTGAATAAACTTAAAATAATTTCTCAAATAGAGTATTTAAAATTTGGAGACATTTTCTCTCACTATTAGACAGCTTTTACACAGTGTAAACCAAATACTAACAATTTATTAAAAAATACTTAAAACATTGAAAACATCAGAAGGAGTAAAAAGGCTGTTTTCCATGGGAGGGAAGGCTGGCTGTGGAGTTGGAACTGCTGCTGGATTGAAATCAGCAGCTTATCATGAGTGGCAGGAGCAGCAGCTAAGCTATAGGACAGACTCCAATTGAAGATCACAGATGACATGGCCATTCTCTAAATAGGTAGGCCTGTTTTTGCAAGCAGGAGATGACTGAAAGATACACTGTATCTAGAGACATACTGAGACACAGGTTACACAGCTGCTATCATGTGTGCTGTCTGGGCTGCTGCTGGCAACAACTCATGGGTCAAAGATCTTTTGGAGGTTTTAGTGCCCTCCAGCTCTGGTGCACAAGTTGGTTCAGGCTCCAGATTGTCTCTTTTCCCCGTTGGTTTAAACCCATTCAATCTGTGGTTCTGAGGATGTGTGTCTCCCCAGATCTGAGTCTTCCTCATCTTTGCCTGGGAATTCTTGGCATGTTCTTCCTCCAACTGTGTCAGCAGCCTCTTGACATGGACACTAAGATCACAGTGGGGCATGTACACACTCAAGTAGCCCTTCAGGTATTTCAGAGGCAACAGGTCTGATGGGTCACAAAAGTCCTCAGGGTTCTTGTCCATCCATGTTTCCAAGAAGCTACAGAGGGTGTTCTTTACTTGTTCATCCTCTTTAGAATAAGGGCTGAAGTATGCATACCTAGAGAACACCAGAGAGAATGTCACCTCTAAAGTCCCATGCCCCTCACCTAATACTTGCAGTCCTGTCTGCTCTCAGAATTAGTACTTCACCTGTACACAATAGTTACTTTCAATGTATCTGTGCAAAAGTTGAACACAGGCATCTCTATCCACACATCTCCTTGGTCTCATGGTTTCCTGGATTATCCTTCATGAGTCTCTACTTTGTACACATCTCTAGTGGGTACTCCAAAATTTCTAGAACCTCCTTTCTATATGAGAAAATTGTATCCACCAAGGCCTCAGAAATCTTGGGGGAAGGATAAAGTGCCTTTTCAAGGGAGAGGGCTTAGCTACATCCACTTTAGGGTCTCAGCCTGGGACAGCCCAAGTGGTGGATCAAGCTTGGGAGAAGGAATTACTTAATGCATGTGTTCTTATGTGATGTTACAATTATGTAGATGGATAAAGAGATGGAGACAGAGACTGAGATGGACACAGAGACTGAGATGGAGACAGAGATAGATCCTGTAATGAACAGGGAGAGTGCAAAGAAAGATAAAGAAAAAGGAAAAGATGGGGAGATGAGATATAGGACACAGAGAAAAACAGAAAAGAGAAAAGGTCAGCAACAGATACAAGCAAACACACACACACACAAACACACACAAACACACACATACCCACACACACAGAGAGACAGACAGAGAGAGAGACAGAGAGAGACAGAGAGAGGCAGAGAGAGACAGAGAGACAGAGAGACAGAGACAGAGACACACAAACAGAGGAAGGGAGAGAAATTCCTGAAACCATCAGGAAGCTCTGAGAACTATGGGCTTGGAGATGGGCACTCACCTCACAAACAGCAGGTCCAATACCTGTAGGGGTGTCACAAAGCTTCTATATGTAGACAGAAAAGCTAGGACAACCAAGGGTTCTCTTTCCTGCAGAGAATGCACCAGCGTGTTCATCTGCTCAACCACAGTCTGTGCCCTGATCCATGCCTCTCTCTGGGTCTCCATCAGGTTCTATTCAACAGAAGAATTCTCAACCTGAAAAAACTTCATAGTAGATGGTTCAAACTGGCACAAATATGCAAACATCTGATTGGTTCTCCTCATTCCAAGATTCCCTGAATTATTTCTATTAAAAACAGCAAGAGAAAACAGAGTGGTTATCTGGTCTGTGTGGTCTTTTCCTTGGCTGGCTTTGGTCAATTTTTCTACCATTTGGGAAAATGGCCACAGGCGTTGATGGCAAGAGTGAACCCTGTGCGTCCAGACACCATCATGGCTCCCCCTGTTGTCTTTCTTAAGGCTTGAGGCTCGAGTAGTCTGAAGACAGCAAGAGAACATCCTGCCCTCTCTACAGTCTCTAACCAGTGGGCTGTCTGGTTTACCAAGGTTCTGTATTCTTAGGTCATTTTCAAGAGGGTGGTTTCATTACTGTCTCTTTTTAACGGGACTTTCCTTAAAGGCCCCCATGTCCACACCCATTTCCTAGGTGCACAAATTGACACAGGTACACATCTGTTTCCCACTCCACTGTTCCCAGAGATATCTCAAAATAGGCAGCACCTCAGTTTTGCAAGCTGAGTGTCTACTGTTGAACTGAATTGGCAGACTCATGAATTCTGCCCTAATTTTCCCAATCTACCATAAACATAAACCTAGGCATGTTTCCTAGCATTTATATGACCTAGTATGCGTTCTGTGTGGAGTGAGATCACATGAATACCTGTGACAGTCAACAGCCCCACAATAGCAGTGGCCTGCATAGGAATTGTCTTTCCCAGAGTCAGTTTCCACCACCAAGGTCATTTTAGGGCTTAGCCCAGGGGTTTACAGCCCTTTGAGAACAGCTGAAAGAGGAACATCCAAGGCTTACAAGATGGAAGCTGGCACCCTAGCACTCTTTCAAAGGGGATTAATCCTCCATTGCTTCTTCTATCAATTCCTGCTGAGTCCTTGATCTGATTCTCTCCAGTGTTGGACTGTGATCTGTCACCTGCAAGAAAACTTTCTCTTTCCTTAGTAACATTTAGTCCTGGTCCTTATCACAGCAACTGAATGAAACTTGAGCAACCATCACCACCTTTCTCTGTCCCCACCCTGTGGTGTGTGGCAGCCATCACTTCTCTACTCCCTCATCTCCTCACTCCCTTCTATCCCATCTCTTCCTCTAGATTTTTTCTACACTTACCAGTGGTTTTGCTCCAAAGTCATTCAATCTTCATTCCCTGGTCAACTCCCTCCTTCAAACAAAGTGTGTCATGGTTTATCAAGCCAGTGAGCAGAGGAATCCACATCATGTGCATGAGTTCAGACTTCCCTGCTACTCCACAATGGTGGGCAGTGTGATATTAAATTATTAACTTTTTCTCTTGCCAAATGAAGTAGAGTTGTGTTCATTGCTCCTTTTCTCGACCTTGGGATGTTTTCTTAATTTCTTTGGTTCCAGTACCCAAAAGTTGTCAGGTTCTTCTGCAAGTGCACATGCATGTGCATGCTAGGTCCTCACAGTACATGAGAGGATGGCATGCGCATGAGAACATTCTTACATATACTATGTGCATTTTTGCCTGGGAAGGTATGAAAGTATATGGGAGTGCCTACATGCATACATGCTAACTTGCATTTACATTTCTGTTTGTGTGTGCATGTGTCTGGTTTTTTGTGTTTGTGTGTGTTTGTGTATTCGTGTGTGTGTGTGTCTGGGGGTGTATGTGTTGGTAGACATGAAAAGCCTGTATAGTGAAGGTTATGCAATGGGAGTATAATGTCCCAAGCATCTAAGATACTGATCATGTTAACAAGCATTAGCCACAAAACTCCCATAGTTTCCTTACAGCAGCACAGGCATGAATCAGGGAGAGGCCCCACTGCACTAAAATTTATACATATAACTGTGATAGCAAAGCAGTGGAAGACTAAATATTACCACTGACACAGCCAGATTGTGAGTTGAAAACATTGACTGTAAGGCAGAGAGTACAGTAGAGGAGCCAGTGTGGAGCAGCACAATTTGTGGAGCTCCAGGAGGACTGGCTTCTCTTCATTGTCTTGACCTGCATAAAACTTGGTAGATTAACACAATGGATTGGTAAAGCTTTTCTCAATTCTTAGCTGCTCAAAATCCCCATCTTCCTGCTGCTCTTAAGCCTGAACTAGTTCAAGTAGTCCTGATCAACACATGCTTTTTTGCTATGTTTTTTCTTTTTTATAAATTTTATTTTTCTTGTATACTTTGTTTTTAGATTTCAAGGGTTGCCCCCTCCCCCATACCCCCTCTCCATGACCCAGCTTCTATGAGAATGCTCCCACTCCCACCCACCCACTACACCAAGAACACACTGTCATTATCCTATGTTGGGGAATGGAGTCTCCACAGGACCAAGGTCTTTTCCTCTTATTGAGGTTGGACAATGCCATCCTCTGCTACCTGTGTGGCAGGATTCCTGGGTCCTTCCATGCGTACTGACTGAGTGTTAGTGTGGTCCCTGGGAGCTCTGGTGTGATATCTTTGGTCCACATTGTTGTTGTTCTTAAGGGGTTGCAAAGCCCTTCTCCTCCTTCAGTCTTTTCTCTAACTTCTCTCTTCTTGTCACCTTATTCAGTACAAAGGTTACATTTATATCAGCAGGACTAGAGCAGAGCCACTCTGGAGTCACCCATATCTGGCTAAGTGAGCAATCACTTCTCGGAATGAGGAATAGTGATTGGGTTTGTTGGATGCATAAGGGATGGATGCCCAGGTGGGGCAGTCCCTGGATGATTTCCTTCTGTTCAGTCCAAGCTCCACTCTTTGGTTCTGTATTTCCTCTCCTGAGTATTTTGTTCTCCCTTCGAAAAAGAATGAAACATTCACATTACAGTCTTCCTTTTTCTTGAGCTTTATATGAAGCCTGAATTTTTTTCTTAGGTATACCAATAGTGGCTAAAATGCTATTTTCAACGAGTGTATACTATGTGTGTTCTTTTGTGAGTGGGTTACGACACTAAGGTTGGTATTTTCTAGTTCTATCCTTTTGGCTAAGAATTCATGTTGTCAATTGTTTCCAATAGTTCAGAAGTACTCCTGTGTGTAAACATATCACCTTTTCTTTATCTATTCCTCTGTTTATGGAAATGTTTTTTTCTAGGTTCTGGTTATTATAAATAATGCTGATATGAACATAGTGCAGCATGTGTTTTGTTATATGTTGAAGAACTTTTTCGGTGGATGACCAGGAATGATGAGGCTGGATCCTCAGATAGTACTATTTCCAATCTTTTAGAAAGTTCCAGAGTAATTTCCAGAATGGATGTACCAGCTTTTGATTTCACCAGCAGTGGAGGAGTATTCCTCCTTTTCAATATCCTTGTCAGCATCTTCTATCACCTGAGATTTTGATCTTAGCCATTCTGACAGGGATGTTTAAGCTGATATCTCAGGGTAGTTTTCTATTCCAATTCTTTGATGACTAAGGATGTTGTACAGTTCTCTTTTTTAATTCATTAATTATTTCATTGTTTCCTTCATTTTCCATTCATGCATTCGTGCACTCATTCAATTATTTATACACTCCATATTTGATTCTGCTTAGGTCCAATCCTGGAAAGTACCACATGGCATCCATCCACCTGGATCCCCTGCTACATCCCAACTGTCTTCCCAAGGATGTGCACATCTTACCCAGTCTACAGGACTCCTAAACTTCCTGGGACCCCTTCCTGAGTTAGCTCTGTTTTCTATAAATGAACCCAGACTGGGGAGTCCTCTGCTATGCAAGTGTTGGAGGCCTCATCTCAGCTGGTTTGTGTTGCCTGGCTGATGATTCACTGTCTAAGAAATCTCAGGCGTCCAGGTTAATTGAGACCCCAGGTCCTACTACAGGGTTGACTTTCTCCTTAGTTTCCATCAACATTTCCATGACTCAACCAGAGGGGTCACCACCTTCTATTCTTTAGTGGGTGCACATTTTCTTAGGTGTTTTTAGTATGTTTAGGCTTGGCCCAGTTTATGCAAAAGCAAAAGCCCAGTCACCAATAGAGTCTGTTTTGAAATTTACCAACCCTAAGGAGGGGAGGGAAACATCATAAAGACCGTTAAAGTAACATTCATAGACACAACCCTTTACTTTTTTGTTGAATGTTTATTCTATTCTCCCTCTCTGTTTCTGTGTGAATCTGCCTGTTGTTGTGTGCCTCCCTTTGTGTCTCTCTACATCTTACTCTGTCTCTCTGTATTTCTGTCTGTCTCTGTCTCTGTCTGTTTGTCTCTGTCTGTCTCTGTCTGTCTGTCTGTCTGTCTGTCTCTCTGTCTCTCTCTCTCTCTGTGTGTGTGTGTGTGTGTCACTCGCTTCCTCCCTCATTCTGTCCTTCCCTAACTTATTCCTTCTCTCCCTCCTTGCTTCTTTCCATGTATCCATCCTGCCCTCTCTGACTTCTTTCAGTCTCTTTCTCTCTACACTAGCACTATCTGCATCATTTCTAGCAGTTCCTCCTTCCTTCCTTTTCAGAACAGGGCATGCCTCCCATATATATTTAGCAGCCATGGCTTCTCAATTTTCATTAAGCCAGGACACTTCTTTTTCTATTAAGGCTAGAGCATGGCACCCAGTGAGGGGAGAGGCTTCCATGCACAGGCAAGAGAGGCAGAGACAGACCCTGCTACCACTGTTAAGACTTCACATGAAGATGAAGCTACATTAGAGTTGCAAGGTGCTGAGGGCCTAGGGCGATCTAACATAGGCTTCTAGGTCCATTCCCATGCAGGCTCTCTGGTGGACCGTTCATTCTCACTACTGAGTGGGCTCAATTTGGCTGTATTTTTATTTCTGTTGTCCTTTAACCCCAGCTCCTACAAAAAATCTTGCAACTTTTCTCTACCTAATATTGGCATGTGTCTCTTTGCATTGGTTTTCATCATTTACTAAGTGAAGCTTTTCTGATGACAGTAGAGGGTAGGACCAATCTCTGAGTATATTAGAATATTATTAGAAATCTTTTCAGTGGCATTTTTACAATTCATAAATTTCTATCTGGTGTCTATGTACATCTGTGCCTCTGGGTAGTCCAGCCTGTGGTTCTTGGTACTCCAAGAATTGGTATTGGTGGACACACACTCATGGCATAGGTCTCAAATGTATCAAGGCATTTTTTGGACATTTTTACAATTTCTGTGCCACCTTTACTACAGCACATCTTGTAAGCTGTACAAAATGTAGGGGAAATGTTTTGTGGCTGGGCTGATATCCTAATCTGTCCACTGGAATAATTTCTGGTTATAGGAGAAGGCTCAATATCTCAAAATACTGGAAATCTAATCTTGGGTTACCCAACATTGATTCCTAGAACTTTCCACTGCACTCGGTTTCCAGCTTGTCCCAGAGATAACAACACATAATTCTTCATTATCCCAACACTATTTCCCGTAGTCGGCCCAAATTCTTCTTCTTTTTCCCATTTCTCAACTTCCTTTAGAGCCCTCCCTTAACTGCACCCCACACCAATATACATATGAGAGATATCTATTGTGGTTCTTCTTCACAGGGAGATGCATCTGTCATCATCTTCATTCCTCTTATTACTTAGCTCCTCTGGGTTGTGGATTTTAGCACACCTGTTCTTTACTTTAAACATAGCTTTCACATGTAAGTCACTTTATGTTTGTTTTCTTGTTCCATTCCTTTGCCAGGATGGAACAAGATGATAATTTTAACAGCTGTAGTGTACTCCATTGTCTAAACGAAAAAAATATATTTATCCGCTCTTTAGTTGAAGGATTTTAGGTTGTTTCTAGCCATTACCAATTAAGACTGTATGAAAATAATTTAGCATTTCAACTTGTCTTATGTATATTTCGCAAAAAACTAAAGTGTCGTCTTCCAAAATTGTTGTACAAGTTTATACTTCCATCAGCATTGGAAAAGTGTTCCCCTCCCTCTTAGCATAAACTTTTACTTCCTTTTTTGTTTTAGCTCTTCTGATGTAAGGTGGAATCTCAAAATCATTTTATTTGCTCTTCCCTAATGAATTAGGATGTTGAACATTTCTCATAGTGCATTTCTTTAAGTGAGTGTTGTGTTGAAAATTCTGTTTACATCTGTCTTGTTGATCCATGTGCCCCCATCATTTGGGCACGTCCACTGGAGACAGAACACATGGAGTGTTTGACTGTGCTCATCACAGTTCTTAAATTGAGCAGCAGATGCCCCAGGAGTGGAAAGCACTGTCTCAGATGTGAGAAATCCAAAGCTCAGATTCCTTGGCTTTCAAACATCTACTCTTTTCTAGAAATGTGTGTAATTTTTTCTAGAAAAAAAACCCATAAACACTAATCATAGTACAAAATCTTTGAATATATTGGTGTCAGGTCGCTAGATATGCATGTACTACTGTGACACAAATATTGTGGGAGTAACCAAGAGATATCTACCTTGACTTAGGTTCACTCACTGACATGAACAACACACCTGACACTGCGTGGCTGACCAAGAACCTTAGAGTAGATTGCTGAGTAACCTGGGGATAATGTCAATAGGAATACTCTACAAAAGAAAGAGTAAAAGCATGATTTCTCATGATCTGTTATATTCATAGAGCAGTGCCTTGCTCAATTAGCATCAGAGCAGCGTCCTTCAGAAACAGAACTGAAGACAAACTGAGAGGCATAAGCAGACATTGTGTAGAGTGAGACACCTTGGAACACTCAGTCCTAAATTGGAGAGGTGGCCTCATGCACCCATTCTTAACCCCGGAGTATCTCCACTTGATAACACCTTGCAATTGAAAGTTTAGTTTTTTCTAAGGTAGTCTGTAAGGAAACAAACTCTTTTTAGGTGCAGTCCTCATGCTCATCAGCAAATGGCCAACAAAAAATGAACCCATTTAAATCTATGGAGGAGACTCCACATTTCATAATGTCCTATCAGGACTTTTTGTAAATTACTTTTTATATTTCATTAGTATTTATATACTGATATTTTTTCTCTTTTAACTCTGATTGTCCTTTTTGCATATATATAATATGGATTCTTTTTCGTTGTGAGGGATTTTATGCCTCTTTGCCATGGAGAAGGGGTTTCTGACATCCTCACCCTTGCTGAGTTGCTGACTGCAGTTGCTCTCTTTGGGGGAGGGAGGATGATTTTGGTTTGAGGAAATGACCAGCGGTAGAGTGACTGTATTTGTGCAATAAGGCAGTGACCACATACCTAATCCTACATGATCCCCATTAATTGGATGTAGAGGGTGAATAAAATTGGAATAGTAAATCATCAATTACTATCATAAATAAACAAATAAAAGTTTATTTAATTAATTAGTACCTGAACTAGAGTCTGGTGGGAAAGTCATGGGATGAGTAGATGGCAGGTAATGAGTGGTAGATACAATCAAAATGCGTTGTGCACTTTTAGAAAATGTTTTCTACATTTGAAGAGAAAATTCCTACCCATTCAAAACATTATCTCATTCCAAAATATTATGGGAAGTCAACTTTCATCTCTCTGCCTCCATAAATCTATTCATTCCTGATAGTCTTGCCTAATTCTAGAAAGGTCTTTGACTTCTTGGCTTAGCACAGTAACTTTGAACCTTGCCTATGCTATAGCAAAGCACATAGTACAATTAATCCCTTCCTCTACTGCAGGTCATTTGTGCAGTTCAGCTTTCTGATTTTAATTCTTTGGGTGATTTACACATCATGGGAGGAACAAAGTCAATTTAGTTGCCTGTGTAACTTGGAAGACCTGGCCACGTATCTTTGAAAGAAGTTAAGGCCTTCTTCATGTGCCCTAGTAATGAGCCATGGTTCTATGATTCCCTATCCTCATGAAACCTGGGAATATCTGGGTGTAAAATGTAATCATTTCTATGTGATTTGTATGGTTTCCAGTGTAGGAAAGTGGTACCACTCTACAAGTTTAGATGAAGTTTAGTGAAAGCCAAAGTTGAACTTTATCACATGTGATTTAGTAGTGATGTGTATTACTTCTTGAGAAAAAATTCTATTTAAGACATATAGATTTATAACTTAAGCATGTCACTTAATTGTTTCAAACACATGTTTTTCTTTTAAATTATTTGTTCCTTAAACAACTTTGAATAAACTTAAAATAATATATCAAAGAGAATATTCACAATTTGCAGATATTTTGTCTCATTATTAGATAGCATTTCAGACAATTAAAAAAATACTAACAATTTATTAAAACCAATACTTAAACACAACCTTGAAATATCAGGAGTAAAATGTATAACTTTATAATTGATATAATTTAAAATATTAGGGAAATGTTAGCAAGATTGTCTATGGTGAAAAATAGGAAGGAGAAGTGAGAAATGTCTTCTGCATGTGACACTACTCGTCCATATATGCACTCACCACAGCTCTGGTTACCTGGACAACACCTGAACAAGATTAACTTATTGAAAATTGGCGCATAGTGGTGAGCCTGGAAAGTAATGTAACAGAGCTGTTGTCTACACTAAACCACTACCCTACGTGCTAGCATCATTTGTAATGGGAGGTACTCTGTGTGCTTCCACAGAAGAAACATAAACCTTAATCAAACTACAAAAACTAAGATTAATAATAGTGTCCAGTCTGAAAGATATTTGTGTACTACTGTGACATGAATATTGTGGGGGTAACTAACAGATATCTGATTTGACTTAAGATGCAAATCCCTGCGATGGAACCCATACTGCTTGGCTGACTAAGACAAAAGAGATGGATAGGACAGCCAGGGTAAAGCTACTACTACTTAGTTCTGCTAATAAACAGTAATAAAATGATTCCTATTGACCTGAGGGACTCAGATCATTGTCTTGCTCAACCATCATCAGAGAAGCTTCCTCCTGAAGCAGATGACAGATCCCAAGACATCCTGAGACTCATAGCCAGACCTTATGTAGAGGGAGAACCTTGGAATACTTAGTCCTAAATTGGCAAAGCAGCCTTATACACCCATTCATAACCTAGGATTGATAACCTACAATTGATAACCACTTGCAAATGAAAGTTTATTTTTCTCCATGACAGTTTCTAGGTAAACAAACTACTCTTAAGTGCAGTCCTCATGTTCAGATCAGAAGGCCAATAGCAAATGAACCCATTTACATCTGTGGAGGCTTCTGGTCTTATAATGTCCTATCAGAACTTTTTTGTATACTTTTTAAATTTCATTATTTTTATATAATAAATTTTCTCTTTTTACTCTATAAGTCCATGGTGTATACATTTTGGAATCCAGGTTAATTAGTGCTTTTATGGGACTCTTGTGCATCTTTGTTTTTTATGCCTAGTCTTGCTGCAGGGAAGGAGTTTCTGACATCCTCTCCATAGGTGAAACTCTGACTGCAGTTGCTGTCTTCTGGGGAGGGAGGGAATCATTTTGGTTTCAGAATGTGACCAGTGGTAGACTGGCTGTCCTTGTGCACTAAGTCAGTAGCCACATACCTATTCCTACAGGATCCGTACTTATTGGATGCAAGGTGTAAAGAAAATAGTGATGATAGTAATAAATTATTAAAATAAACAAACAAAGAAACAAATACCTGGAGGGAGAGTGTTTGTGACCTCAGGGATGAATAGATGGGAGGTGATGAGGGGTGGATACAATGAAAACACATTGTATACTTGTAGAAAATGTTTTCTTCAATTGAAGAGAACATTCCTACCCATTAAAAACTGTCTTCCCAAGTCCCTGGAGTCAAAATTTGAGCTTTCTGTCTGCATAGATCTATTCATTAAGGGAATTCTTGACTAATTCTAGACTCTTGTTTAGCTTCTTGGCTTAACACATTAACACTGAAACTAGCAACTTATAGCATGAATTTGCCTTCAATTAATCTGTTCATCCACTGGAGACCATTTGAACTGCTTGGATTTCTCATTTTAATTCTTCGGGAGATTTATACATCATTAGAGGAACAAAGTCATTGTAGTGGTACCTATATTATTAAAGAATTGAGAAAGTATTTCCGAAGTAGGTAAGGCATTCTACGTGTGCCACAAAAATGTGCCACAGTTCTATTATATCACACCCTTGCTAAACTTGGAAGTTATGTGTGTAAAAGTATAAACAATTCAATGTGAACTGAATTGTTACCACGGGACTGAAGTGGTCCCATTCCTAGACTTAGTTTGAAGTTTACTGAAAAATAATGCTGAGCGTTATTACATGTGCTTTATTAGTAATGTCTATACATCCTTTAAAAATGACTAATATTTTACCAGTTATAATTTAAGCATGACATTTAATAATTTTAAATGCTTATGTTTAACTTTTTAAAATTATTTTTGTACCATAGATAACTTTGACCAAAATGAAAACAAACAATAACAATTTATTAAACCAATATTTAAACACAAAATGGAAAAGATCAGAAAGAATAAAAAGGTGATATCTCAGGGGAGGGAGAAGGCAGGGTGTGGGGCTGGAACTGCTGCTGGACTGAAGTGAGGGGCTGAGCACCCGGGGCAGGAGCAGTAGCACAGATACAGGGCAGGCACACACAAGGTGTAACAGGGCCATTCTCTGAATAGGTAGGCCCACTGTAGCAAGTAAGAAGTTAGTGAAAGATACATTGTATCTACAGACAAACTGAGACACAAGTTCAACAGCTGCTATCACGTGTGCTGTCTGTGCTGCTGCTGCCACATCTGGTTGCAACTACTCATGCTTCACAGAAAGTTCTGGAGGTTCTGTGCCCTCCAGCTCTGATGCACAAGTTGGTTCTGGCTCCAGAGTGGCTCTTGTCCTGCTGTTTTACACCCATCCAATCTGTGGATCTGAGGATGTGTCTCCCCAGATCTGAGCCTTGCTCATCCTTGGATGGGAATCCTTGGCCTGACTGTCCTGCATGAGAGTCAGGAACCTATTGATATGGACAGTAAGATCTAAGTGTGCCATACACACATCAAAATAGGCCTTTATATATTTCAGTATGTGCAGTTCCGAGGGTTCACAATAGTCCTCAGTGTTCTTGTCCATCCATGTTTCCAGGAAGCTACAGAGGGCGTTATTTATTTGTTCATCCTCTTCACAATGAGGGCTGAAGTTAGCACACCTAGAGAAGACCAGAGAGAATGTCACCTGTAAAGTCCCAGCCCCTCACCTCAAACTGGCAGTTCTGGCTGCTCTCAGAATTATGAGTTCACCTGTACACAGTCCGTGCTTTCATTGTAACTGTGCAAAGGTTGAACACATGCATCTCTACTTGGATATCTCTGTGGTCACATGGTCCCCTGTGTTATGCTTCATAGATCTCCACTTTTGATACATCTCTATTGGATATTCCAATATTTCCTGAACCTCCATTACATATGAAAGAAGTGCATTCACCAAGGCCTCAGAAATATCGATTGAAGGATAAAGTGCTTTTTCAAGGTAGAGGTGACAGCTACATCCATTTTAGAGCATTGGCATTGGACAGCCGTATCACTTGGACCAAGCATGGGAGAATAAATTTCTTAATGCATGTTACTTGGTCCTGACAATGATGTACACAATAAATAGTTGGACATACATACACACACACACACACACACACACACACACACACACACGCACACACACACACACAAAGACAGAGAGAGAGAGAGAGAGATGGAGAGAGAGAGACAGAGAAAGAGACAGAGATAGAGACAGAGAAAAAGAGAGAGAGACAGAGAGACAGACAGAGAGAGATAGAGAGACAGAGAGACAGAGAAAGATAGTGAGATAGAGAGACAGAGAGAAACAGAGAGAGAGGGACAGACAGAGGAGAGACACAGAGAGAAACAGAGACAGAGAGAGACGGACAGACAGAGAGACTTAGAGAGACAGAGAGACAGAGAGAAATAGTGAGATAGAGAGACAGAGAGAGACAGAGAGAGGGACAGACACAGAGATAGAGGAGAGACACAGAGAGAAACAGAGAGAGAGAGAGAGAGGTACAGACGCAGAGACAGAGAGAGAAACAGAGACAGAGACACAAAGAGAGAGAGACAGAGACAGAAACAGAGAGACCCAGGATCAACAGAAGGACCTGAGAACTACAAGCTTGGAAATTGGCACTCACCTCAGGAACAGCTGGTCCAGTACCAGTAGGGGGGTGTCAAATCTTTGGTATATGATCGAAAAGGCAGGGACATAGAAGGTGTCCCCTTCCTGCAGAGAAGGCCCCAGCTTGTTCCCCAGCTTAACCACAGCCTCTGTACTAATGCTGGAGTCTCTGTAGGGCTCGCTCAGGTCCTGTGCTGCAGAATCATTCTCACCCTGAGGAAAGATCAAGGCAAAAGTTTCAAAGGGTCACTGGTCTACAGCATTCTGATTGGATCTACTTATTACAAATTTTCCTGAATTATTACTCTGCTAAAAATGGAGAAAAGCCCGAGTAGTTACCTTGTCTGTGTGTTCCTGGCTTTGACTGGTCTTGGTCGATGACCTTCCCTTTCGGGAAAATGGCCACAGGCGTCGAAGACAAGAGCGAACCCTGTGCCTCCAGACACCACCATGGCCTTCCCTGTTGTCTTTCTTGAGGCCTGAGCCTCGAGTAGTCCGAAGACAGCAAGAGAACATCCTTCCCTCTCAACTGTCTCTGGCAAGTGAGCCTCCAGGCCTTGCTCTAACCAGTGGGTTGCCTGGTTACCAAGGTTCTGTATTGTTAGGTCATTTTGAAGAGGGTGGTTCCATCACTGTCCCTTCTTCAACAGAACTTTCCTTAAAGGCTCCCATGCCCTCTCCCATTTCCTAGGTACACAAATCAACATAGGTAGATATCAGTTTTGCAAGCTGAGTCTCTCCTTTTGAGCTGCATCTGTAACCATACTCACAAATTCAGCTCTAATTATCCCAATTTTCCATAAACAAACCCTAGGCTGGTCTTCTTGCATTTACATGACCTTGTATGTGTTCTGTGTGTAATGAGATCACATGCATGCCTGTGACAGCAGCAGCCCCACAGTGTCAGTATGCCTGACTAGGAATTGTCTTTCACAGAGTCGGTTTCTACCACGATGATCATTTTAGGGCTTAAGCCAGTAGCTTTACAGCCCTTTGTGATCCTCTGACTTAGGAACATCCAATGACTTACAAGATGGGAGCTGGCCCCCTAGCACTCTTTCAGAGGGGATTCATCCTCCATTGCTTCTTCTTTCAATTCCTGCTTGAGTCCTTGATCTGATTCTCTCCGGTGTTGGACTGTGTCCTGTCACCTGCAAGAAAACTTTCTCTTTCCTTAGTAGCTTTTAATCCTGGTGCTTTTCAAACCAATCTAATGAAACCTGAACAGAACACACTACACTTTCTCTGTCCCCATCGTGTGTTATGTGGCAGCTAATCTCTTCTTTAGTTTCTAATCTTTCCTCCATCTCTAACTCTATACTCTGTTTTCTTTTTCTGCTCTTCTCAGTAATATTTGTTTCAAAGTCATTCACTGTTTATCCCCTGGTCATCTCCCTCCTTCAAACACAGTGTCAGGGTCACAGTTTAACAAGCCAGTGATGTGAGAGGTAAACACCATGTGCATGAGATCAGACTTCCCTGCTACTCCACAGTGGTGGTTGGTGTTATAGTTAATTACTATGTTGTCTCCCTTGCCAGATGGAGTAGAGTTGAGTTCATTGCTCCTTTACTCTTCCCTCTGATGTTTACTTAGTTTCTTTTGTTTCAATTCCCAGAGTTTGTTCAGGATCTCTTGCATGTTCATATGCATGTGCATGGTTATGCCTCAGGGTACATGTGAGGATGGCATTGCATGATAGCTTTATTATATGTGTTAGATTTATCTGTGCATGTTCATCCAAGAAAGTACGAGGGAGTGCTTACATGCATACATGCTAGCATACATTTGCATCTGTGGGTGTGTGTCCATGTGTTTTTCCTTTTTGGAGGGGAATGAGTGTGTGTGTTGTGTATGTGTGTTTTGGTAGAATATAACATTCTTTATGGGTTAAGGGAAAAGTTAGAATTCCTTAAAATGACTTAGTACACAAAGAACCCTGGGAACTAACTCTCCCTTCAATGGAACCTTGTTCCACATGATGGTCTTGAGCTGTATCGTCTGGTGAAACAAAATAAAACACAAAAGATAAGCCTTGGGACTCTTGATGACTGTGTTCCTACAAGCAGGCAAGTTGTTGAATCTATCGGTAATGGGAACAGGGACATTTAATTTCAGAGGATTCGTCTGTGAAGATGCCAATTCCACTTGATGAGTTGGAAATTATCAAGACATGAAAAGCCTGTATAGAGAAAGATTATGTGACATGAAGAGTCTAGGAGTCTGATCACGTCATGAAAGTTAGCCACACAACTCCCACAGCTGCCATAGTATAGATATGAATCATGTAGATGCACCACCACACTAGAATTAATAATATAACTGTGGCTCCTGAGG